>NC_038249.2:20415588-20544891 GCF_000004515.6 Glycine max
AAAAAAAAAAAAAAAAAACAAAAAAAAACAAAAACTTTCCATAATCAAAATTTCAAAAAAAAGGGTCAATCTTTTCTTTCTTTCTTAATCAAATCTTTAATCAATCTTTAATCAATCAAAACATTTTTTCTAATTTAAAATCAATCGAACTCACTTCTTTTTCTTCTATGCCTTTTCGGCCTCTTACCTTGCCTAAACTCTTCTTTTTTCGAACTTTAAAATCAATCAAAACCAATCACTTGACTTTCTACCCCGAGCTACATGATTTTGATCCCATTCGGGTATGTAGGCAAAAGACTTTGTCTTCCCAAATCAAATAAAAATAAACAAAAACTTTTTTCTTCTCCTTTCTTGTGAACCCACCTCTTTAATCTTTCCACACTTGAGCATTTATTTCCAAACAAATAATTAATTTAGCATAAAGATAAAATAAGCAAGAGGTTCCTATAGAGTACTATAGACGTTTAGGGTGCTAGTACCTTCCCTTTGCGTAACCAACCCCCGGACCTTTGATCTCTCAAAAATAGGGTTTTTCGAGCTTTCTCCCTTTTCTTCGGAAAAATAAAAGATCGGTGGTGATCTTAAAAATGCGAGTCAATGCTAATCAATAGCTTGATATCCAAAAATCACCGCGACAGTATTTTTTACTCTTAAAGTTTTACAATGTAGCAAATTTTGCTCTTAAAAATTTGTTTTCATGAAAATTTTCCCCCCAATTCATAAAATATGGCAAAATAATGTAGTTTAAAGGCTGAGTGTGATCATGATGGTAGTATTTATAAGAAATCTAGAATTACTTATAGCAATCATGTTTCTAAAAAAATTAAGAACACCGATGCAATATTTTTCTGAAAATATAGCAAATTTGAAACCTTACCTAGACTTTGCTAAATCATCCTCAAGGCATCTCACACGCTCAGTAGCTTTTTCCAGGGACTTCTTACCAGCCTCCTACAATAAAGAAAACAACACACAATACAAGTGTTAAATAAAGAACCTTTCATGAGAATTCACTAAATAATTAAAGCCTAACGCCTATTGGAGAGTTGGTTCATTACATGATGTCAAAGCAGAAAGAAAATTAATGGGCTACAACACAATAATGTCAAACAATATAACAAAACCTTTTATTCTTCACAATATAAGAAACCTATGCATTCTGCACACTTCAAGCCCAAAGTGTAATTTTCTTGACAAAGGTGATCCTTGATAGGAAGTGTGAGATTAGAAGTATTTTTCTCAAAAGTGTCCCAGCAATGTATAAGGGGCAGACACTTGTCCGACAATAATCAAACAAAGAATCAAAGTTAATCTACATTAGCTTACAGATCTAAAGATCCATTAAGAAATCATTAATCAATCCATATAAGCATTTTTCAAAATATAACAAAAAATACTTATGGCCACTCTGGAAATTTATCAAACACTTGAAATGCATAAAACAAGACAACTCATATACGATATCCAACATTAAAAAAGAAAGCTAAAAAAAACAAACTCAATCAAGTTATGCTCACATGCTTGATGTGCCTCGGTTTTAATTATTATATTTTCTTGTTTTTCAATTAAATATTGGTTGTCTATTACAAGGGAATGAGGGATAAATATTAATTTTAGACAACTATAATTTTTTATTTTTAATAATTAAATAGTTGAAATTTATAAATTATATTATAATTAAAATTTAAAATAAATAAATATTTTAAAACCTGTAAATTATATTTAGAATATTACAAAGGTTTTAACAAACTTATATAAATTAATATATATTTAATAAAAAATATTATTAAAATAATGAGAAGATTAACGCAACTAAATACTTTGAATTTAAAACATTAACGCGTTTAGTAGTTACACTAATAAATAATTAGAAGATTAACTTTGCAGTAGTTCCTAAGTAACAAAGAGTTCTTGTATTAATACAAAAGAAAGGTAGTTCCTAAACCAATTGAATACAATCAAGATATAATGATACGTGCAGTAGACAATTAACTTTGCATTAACCATAGAATCTAAACATGGCAAGCAGTCACAAAAAAATACCAAAACTTAAGAGATAACACTTGCCAACCAAAACAAGATTTAGCGTGCACAAGCAACCATATCACAATAATTTTTTTTACAAAAAGAAGCATAAGTCATATTGGCCCAAATATTCTTGGGATTACAGAGAGGACTCCTTAATTAGCATTACTAAATACTAAATACTAATTAATCAAAAAAGGACTCCTTAATTAACACATCATGTTTATATATATATATATATATATATATATATATATATATATATATATATATATATATATATTCTGCCCATCACATGTTTTTGTCATACTATTCAACCCATCACATGTTTTTATCTTTCTTTTGTTTTTATTTCTGTAGCTTTTTGTATAAAATATTATAAAACTAACATTTGTCTAAGAGATATTTTTAGATTAATTCAAGAATAAAAATAAAAATTTATAACACAATCACATTGCAACGTCTTAAATGTGATAGATTAAGTCTACCTCTCTATAATGTATTGCCTCCATTATCTTGATTTTACCAAATATTTTGACATTGGTGATAAATGGAAAAATATTAATCCATCACTAACTTTAGTGTCATGCAAATACCTTGAAGCTCAAAAGCCCAATCCCCTAGGCCAATCTTCCTGAGAAATCGTCTGTCATCACTGCCTGCAGTAGCCACCAAGGCTGCATCTATTGGGCTGCAGGCAAGTACAACTCCCCTAAACAAGAATTCAAGAAATAAAAAAAAAATATATCATCCCCAACTAAGTACATAACTTCAAAATTTGAAAAAGAAACAAAAAAACATATTAGTTCGCCAACAAAGCCATTGCAGAATATCATGCTACTTAGAATCCTGAACTTGATTTCAATCTAATTATTTAGCCATAGACATTAAACTCATAAAACATATGATTATTTAAAATATTAAAAATTAAATGACTAAAAATTATTTAAAATATTATGTATTAATTGACTCTTAAAAAATGATAATAATAATAATTGACAAAAGATAATAATGATTAAATAAATAAGTTATACATAATTATTTTCTTAAAAGAAATTACTGCATAATTACAAAGTAGAAAAATTCCTACGCATGTTCTTGATGAAACATTACGACTAGCTGTGCTAGCAAATGTAATTTTGGGAACAATACGACTAGCTGGCACTCTTATAATAATAATGTGACCATAAATTGCTTGGTAGAAGCAAAAAATGCTTCAAAATCTCACCTCTACCAGGCACACTCTTATAATGCTTTGCTCAAGACAAAAATGAAAACCATAAACAGAATTTTTAGACATAGAAGACTACAGAAATATGTAAAAATATTATACTTACTTTGAATGCATTCTTGTAGGAGTAGCATGCAAAATGGTGTACTTAGAATCCCAAGTATGGTCTGAGTCTTCCCAGTCCCTAGAGGGCGCCCCTGAAAGGGAGTTGGTTTGGCTCAATTACAATTTTATATATCCATATATATATATTAAAAAAAACTACTATACATTGATAACAACCCAGATATATGTCTCGTAGATATCTAGAGGGGATAATGCTTCAGCAAAAAAATCTAGAAAGGACCTAGTGACATGATATAAATGGACATTATAACCAGGAACACAAAATAACAAAGGATAAATGATATTCATTACAAGAAATCTGGAACTGAACCAGTTCACAATTCAACCAGTCTAACTAGTTAGTCTTTTTCTTACAGAACTTAAAAAAAATAATGCTCACACCTTTTGAAGCTCAAAAAGAATATCACAACTAATTTTGCCTAAAATTAGAGAAAAACGGACAGCATGAAAGCTTGAAATTGGCAGTTCTTTGTAATAAATTTCTCCTAATTCCCAACTATAAAAAACAAGTCTTTGTACAAAATAATTCAACATACACTGATAAACATAACATCAATGACTACCTAAAAGAAAAGGCAAGTATGCAAAACATTAAACAAATTTTACAGCAGAAGTAAAGCCAGACATAGAGGCCAACATTATTTATTTATTGTTTCTGCGGTGTGTCCAGTACAGCATAAACACCAATGCACTTTCTCTAGAATCTCGAATAGAGCAGAAGCAAAGCCAGACATAGAGGCCAACCTTAGGAGATTATGATGTGAAAGAACAATATAAGTTCAGGCACTAAAATTATAAGACTGATTTAATAATAAAAGAAAAAAATATGCATGAAATGATTGATAAAGGAGATTATGATATGAGAGAATAATACTAAGATTGGCTTCCATGAAATAAAAATATAAGGTTGATTCACCTCTAAAAAAGAAAATAAGAAAAAAATCATAAATTAATTTTTTTTAACAAAAATGAATAATTAATATTTATTGATTAAAAGAAAAGATTCAAAGGACAGTTGGCAAGGCAGGAAATTAATCAGCATTAGATAATGAGAGAGATTAGGATTGAGGTCGTACCTCATGTGCCATCAATATCATACTCCTTCATCTTTCTCACAAATAAAAGAAAGCACACATGAAGATGGGAAAAGAAAGCACGCACAAATAAAAGTAATACTACAAATGAAATGAAATATTAATTTTAAAAAGACATCACCTCAAAATTTAATTTGCTTCGTCCATAACTTTTAGGACATTACAGCTTCTGAGCTTCCTTTCTTGTAAAAGCTCTGACATATACTTCATAACAGCATCATTAAACATAATAAAATAGCAAACAAGAACATTGAAAAAGATGGAACAGGAATAGAAACTAGTATGATTGTTTCAAGGGAAGTGACATATTACAAACTAAGAGTATATTCAATACAAATAGATAGGTAATGCAGAATATCTCGTGTGTGCAGAATAGTCAATTAATGAGTGTTGTCTTGATATTATTCACATATAAGACTGATTTAACAAGAATTTGAAACAGAGGTGTACTGGATTTCCAAATCACTGAGGGCTTTGCCTAAGCCAAACATCAAATCGAGCTTCGATCATTTCCAATTAAGCTGTTCATAAATCCAACCTCAAGGAAACTAATTTCAAACACAGATAGGAACAATTTATTTATCCTTTGAAGCTTACCAAAAACAGACTCCCTATGTGCATTTAAGGAAGAAACAGAACCCTGCGGATACCAGTTCAAAAAGCTTAGCCATACGATCCTCACCATGTTGACAAAAAGTAAAAAATTATAAACAATAAAGCTCCCTAACCCTTTCATTTAGATCATGCCCAGGATCACTCATATAACCATCTCTGTCCCCTGATGGCATAATAAAAAACTAGACATGAACCTCGCAACATCAATTAACAAAGCAAAAAACCTATTAACAAAAAAGAAGTCATAATTTTTCCCAACGAAAACTAATGAACACAGCAAATAGACATTACCTG
Organism: Glycine max; assembly: GCF_000004515.6. Classification (NCBI taxonomy): domain Eukaryota; kingdom Viridiplantae; phylum Streptophyta; class Magnoliopsida; order Fabales; family Fabaceae; genus Glycine; species Glycine max. The sequence continues at coordinate 20,420,974 of NC_038249.2, forward strand.
AATGGGGAAGAGCTTCGCAATCCCTTTCTTGGCCAGAGCATCTACGATCTGCGTATCCATCCCAAGATTCGCAATCTCTAGTCCTTCGTCACTATTCGCGCCGCTAACCTCCTCGTAGTTAGAGTAATCGCGCTAGACGGCGAACTGCGCCGCACGAGGAACCGCCGACGCGTGGAAATTCAACGGTCCGGGCTTCGTGTGAATGGTTCGGGATCCGTCGTCGGAGACACCATACTTGTCGGCGGGGAACCTGTGAGGAAGCGGCTCGATGGAGGCAAGAGCGGCGAAGAAGCGGCGCGAGATTACGGAAGAGGATCTTCTGAGAATCACACTGCTGGTCATGTTGTGGAGATTGACGAAGAAGTTTGCATTTTTTGGTTTTCGTCTGATTGACGAAGGGTTTGAGAATGAGTCTGTGATAAACCCTCAAATGCTTCGGCGAATCAATAATCCAACACCTCTCTCTTTCTCTCTCTCGGATCGATGATTTAGCACGAGATCTAAATCTGAAACTCCATTGCTTCACTTCACAAAGTGTTTGTGTTTGCGACTTTAGTAGAGAGAGTGTGTGTGAGAGAAAGAAGGCTGAACGTCAAGCCGGCCCTGCACACATGGTAATTAATTCCTAGAAACGAAACGAAGGCGGTTTTCTCTTAAACCCGTCCTTGTTGTTTTTGTCAATAATTACAAAATTGCCACCTAAGTATATTCTAAGGCGGTTATTGACAACCGTCTTAAAATGTGTGTTGTAAAAAGAAATTTCGAGTATCTTAATTACAAGTTTGCCACCGCGCCACATTCTAAGACGATCCCAGATAACCGTCTTAGAATGTGTGTCGTAGAAAGCTCTATTTCTAGTAGTGGCGTCCGCACCATGTTGTCTCTATAAGCTTCACAATGTAACAAGCTTTTAAGGTTACTGCCATGTTTGCTAATTTCTCTCACAGGAATATATGCCGGATCAAAGGTTTTTGAGATTGAATTAACTAGTATTAGAGCCCCTACAATGCAGGGGCATACTGATTTATGATAAATTATCACTATAATTATTATGTGATTCAATTTAAAGAAATTATTGTTGCATTGCAGCTCACACTATTAATCCCACTTTAAAAATATGTTTCTCTAATAATGTAAAGTTGTAACTATATAGAATAACATTTCTTCTTTTAAATTTTATCTGTTTACAAATTGAGGGTGCCTCTAAAAAGACTGAGGAGGTTGGGTTTGTTGATCTTGCATATTTTCTTGAGTTTTCAATGCCAACAATCTTACATGGACTATAGATATCATGATCTCGTTGTTATTTCAACTGATAGTTGATATATTTACCTTGAATTTAAAGTTTCTTATATAGATTACATACAAATTCAGATGTTGTATTATCTTGTTTTAAAGCTTTTGTTCTTATACTCCAAAAATACAAAATAACATTTCAATGTGTAAAACTATTGTGAATAATTAAAGTATTAATAAATGAGGAATATAGTTTACCAATTGAAGATCAAAGCTAACTTAATTATTGAGGTTGTATTTCATATTCTATACTATGAAAATTCAATCTTGTTCCTATAAATTGTCATACATCAACATATTGTTGAATATATTTAAACTGGTTAATTCTATGGACAAACTTGTTCAAGTTTAATGATTCAGGAGAATAATTTGCATTTACCAAAGACATTGACACAATTAAACATATGACTAATATTTTTATAAGATAGAGAAGTAAAATGTCTTAATAGTAGTTTAGTTCACTAACTAGAATGTTGTCTAGAACTTATTTTGGATCATTTGATAAAAATACTTTTTTACATTGACACTAAGAAAGGAAATAAAAAGAGTTATCATTAGATAATATGGATAATGGTACTTTACTCCAACTCTTGTTGTGTACATAGTATGCATGTTCAACTCCAGTCATTTGATAACAAAGAGAAACATGATATGGATTTGTTTACATGAAATTAAAATGAAAAAAAAAGTTATATATCGTTACCAACTCATGAAGTTGAAATTACACCTACATGCTGATCAGGTAAAATAAATTCCATTGACATAATACTTTTAGTATTTTATATATAATTTCTATCTTTGGAAAAAACTTTCTTCTCGTATATTAAGCATTAATATTCTTTAGGTATATTTTATAGTTTATATTTATTTTTTTTATCTTTAGTAAAAAAGTTACTCCCCTTAAATTAAGTATAAATTTTGTTACTTGCTTTAAAAAAATAATCTTTAAAATAATATTCAAGTTCAACAGAAATCATTCATGATTATGCTTTATTTTCCCCCGATAGAATTTCAAATTATTCAGAATCTCTTTTCCTTGATGAATTGGAGGATTAAGACCAAGAAAAAATTATCTTAATATTTTATAGTTGAATATATACTTTCTATCTTTAGTTGAAATATTCCTTCCCGTAAATTAAATATAGATTTTTTTACTTGCTTTAAAAATAAATTTCATATTTTTTATTTTATATGTTATTTCTATTTTTAAGAAAAATATTCATCTCCACAAATTAATTATAGATTTTTGTTATTTGTCTTAAAAACATCATTTTCATATTTTTTTTACATGATTTACTAGAAGAAGAAGAAAGAAAAACTCCACCTCATAATTTTACATATAAATTTCAGACATTAATTTAACTTATACGTGGTGTTTTAAACAAATTAAATATTCAATGAATTAGTTAAGTGAAAAGATAATAAGCAAGAAATAAACCAATTTTTTTTTTTACATTAATCACATTAGTTATATTTTATTCATATTCTTCCCTAAAAAAAATAGTTTATTCGTATTCTTCATATTAAGTAAAATGAAGTATTCAAAAAATTAGTTAAGTAAAATAATACATTGCAAATATTATAAAAATGAATTAAAACATATTCTTTTATCATAGTAATTTATATGTTCATTTGATTTCAACTAAATTGTTCATGCCCGTGAATTAAGTGTAAGTTTTTTCTGCTTGCTCTCATTACATAAATTGTTCATCCTCGTGTTTTATATTTTACATATATTTTATATTTAATAAATTTACATATACACAATATAAAAAAAGTTAAATTTTTTTCCAAGTATTTCTTTTAAGAATTTACCTATATGAGAAAGAAGATAATAAATAAGAAATACATCATTTCCCTATAATTATATTTTAGATATTAATTTTATTCATAATTTCTATGTTAAATAAAATAATATATTCAATAAATTAGTTAAGTAATAAGTTAATAAGCAAGAAGGGAAAAAATGTTATTTACACAAATTCCATTCATTATATTTTATTCATATTCTCTATATTAAATAACACAAAGTATTTGAAAAATTAGTTAAGAAAAAAAATCATTTATATTATGATAATTTAAAAAATAATCAAAGATCCCAACACTTTAATATCATATAAAAATTATAATATAGTATATTTTCATTCTAAAAAATTAAATTTTAAGATGATATAAAAAAATTATATAACAAAAAATTTAATAATATTTGTCTAAAGTGATTTAAATTTTAAAAAACTAATAATTATTTTCCTAAAAAATTACTCTAATTTTTAATAGAGAAGTTAATAATCATAATTTCATTCATTCAAATTTCTCTTAGTTTTGTTATTAAACATATATTAATTAGGAAAAAAAATTCTTTCTCACAAATTAAATATAGATTTTTTTTACTTTCTTTAAAAAAATCATTTTCGTCTTTTGTATTTTATATATAATTTCTATCTTTGGAAAAAAAAATTCTTCTCATATATTAAGTAATGATTTTTTTACTTGCTTTTAAAAAAATTTCTTTATATTTCATATTTATTTTTTTATCTTTAGTAAAAAAGTTATTTCACTTAAATTAAGTATAAATTTTGTTATTTGCTTTAAAATATCATATTTGATATAGTGTTAACTCATTAGTAAATATAATAATTCGTTCGTCTAAGGAATATTTTAAAATGATAAGATCAAGTGTGGATTCTATGGTCCACTGCTTCCTCAAAATGTGATTCTTGAATATTGTTTTTCTAAAACAAGGTACCTTTTAGCTCCCTCTTATTTATGCAATTCTTAGAATTCAGAGTAACTAATGTGATTTTATTTTTTTATTTTGATTGAGCTTAGGAAACAATTACACTGCCACTGACTGCGCACTGGTTTCGGTGCCTAAAACAGAGGGAAAGGGTTCCCTTTTATATTTTGTGTGGCTCGTGGCAGAGGAACAACACTCTCTTACGTGCCTTTGCTTCTTTCTTTCTTTTCATCTAGTGAATTCATAGATATTCGTGACCCTTTCTTTCTCTCTCTTTTTCTCGCATTACTACCTTCCCCGCCTTACCATTCTCACAAACCTTTTTATTGCTCCCATTTCTCTCTCTCTGCATTCTTTCTTGCTGATAAAGCAACTCTTTCTTCTTCAGTTTCATTCCAATCCTCACTAGAGTCTCTGCATTCTTGATTTCACAAGAACACACCCTCTCTGCAAGAACCCGTTTTTCACTTTTCCAGCTTCGTATATTCGGATTCTCGGGAGTGAAAAAGTTCCATGCGCTATTCTATTCCAAGTGGTAACAAACCTTCGCTGTTTCCCTCCTTTCCTTTTTTATTTTCTTCTTAATGATGATGAAATTAAAATGTGAAACAGCAAATCACGGTTGAAGTTAACAAGAAAAGGAGCGCGGTGCGGAGATTTCTCAAGAAAGACATGGCCGACCTTCTTGGGAGTTCCCTTGATTACAATGCATATGGAAGGGTATTTTTTTCCTTGCTATCTGTTTCTTCATGTGTCTTTCACAATATTTGGAAAGAAATGTATTAGGTTCTTAATCATTCAAATTTAATTTCTCTTATCCAATCACAAGGAATTGCTGCAAGTGACTCAAGAAAGTATTTAATGGAATAATTCAAATAACTTGATAGCCTATTGAAAAAAAAAATGCCTAGCAATGAACAACTTCCTGCACTGAATCTTGTGATTGGATCAAGGAAAATTTGCATTGGATCTAAATACAATTCTTTCATATAATGAGGGTATTAGTTATTTGAATTGATAGTTGAGAATTTGATCTTTTTGCATTATATTATTTTCAAAATTTAATTCCAAATATGACTGCATTTATTATTTTAGAGGAAATAAATATGAAATTGTTATATGACATCACATCATACAATGAATGTTTAAAATTATAAATATAAATATTTTTTTATATTAGAATTTGAGTTTATAACTTCCTTATTTTTTATTCTTTCATCATTACCTTCGGTACATTAATGTTTTTATGTTATCTGTTTTTAAATTTTAGTCAAATTTTGTTTCTAACAAGAATTCTAGGAATTGTATAAATATGTTTTATACATCATTTTATAATTTATTAATAAATTTATCAAATATTTATAATTCTTAAAATTAACTTAACCCAGAAAATGAACCAATTTAATTAGTTCTATGACTTCATTGTCTTGTCATAAATATAAATAAGTGATTGAAATCTCAAAAATTCATCCAAAATTTCAAAACTAAATATTGAATCCCCGTGCAGAGTGACCTTGGATTAACTAAAGAATCATCAAATCTAAATATTAATTGGGTCGTCTTCACGAGAGAGCTCCGGGATGGGCCGACAAATAATAATAATAATAATAATAATAATAATAATAATTGGCATACTCGGAGGCACATGCCTAGTTCTCCTCCTCCCCATTTTTCTTTTATCTATTATTTCTATTATCCGTTATAATTATCTTCAACCAATCCAATATATTATATTAATATTTTTTTGAAAAATAAAAATAACAATATAATATTTTAAAATAATTTAATTTATTTTTTTACTTACTAAAAGATATATTTTATTTTCATGAACCTCATGATGCTAACTGTTTTCAATTTTCATATCTTTCATAGTAATGATAACAAATCTGGAAACGTTTCTTAGGTTAACAATTTGTGTGTTTGGTTTGTATTTTTATTTTTTGATTTTATTTTCTAAAACTGTTTTTATTTTCAAAAGATTAGAATTCTGAAAATATGTTTGATTTGACTTTTTATGTTCTGCTTTCAAAAAATAAAAACATGTGAAAATGTTTTAAAAAATCTAACCAAACGCATTTCTTTTAGAATATAGTTTTAAAATTAATGGTCCAATCAAGAATCAAATATGTGACTTTCACGTTATTAGCACAACACTCTAATGAACTGATTTAATAAATCAATTATGTTATAAATTAATTAATGTCACTATATATAATACTAAAATATCTAATGTATATTGAATGCAGATGTAAATTTACATAATAAATTTTAAGATAATTAGTTTTTATCTAATAATTAATTTGTTTACATATATAAATTATAAATAAAAATCATAGATTTAATTAAAATTTACATATGTAAAAAATACCAAATTTATTTAATTATGAATTACTAAAATAAACATCTAAATACATCATTCAATTAAATATCATATTTGTTTATTTTTCAGTCACTATAATAAACATCCAAATACATCATTCAATTAAATATTAAATTACTTTAAATATTATTTACTGTAATAAAAATCTAAATACAAAATCCAATTAAATATTAAAAATTTTAAATTATCAAATTTTGTAAATAAAATAATATAAAGAAAAATTATAATTTTAAAACATATTCAAAGCATACGCATTAATATATTTTTTTCATTTTGTATGCAGAGCCCCAAAAGCCTTACGAGATTAGTATGCTATAAGTTCAGCCTCGTTCTTTCTTCTCTTCAACACAAACTCAATTTCTTCTTACACTCAATTTCTCTCTCTCTTCTTCTTTAATTCTCACACAAAACCAAGAAACCATGAAATCCGACAGAGAGAAGGAGAGAAACCATGAAATCCGACAGAGAGAAGGAGAAAGAGAAAGAGAATGATCACTGCATCAGTTCTCATATGCAGACCCTTCATCGCCGTCTTCTCCACGCCTTAAACCTTGGCACCAGATCTCAACTTGCACCCCCATCCCACCCAGTCACTTCCCTCCAGGTCCTTATTCCGTGAAATTTTCTTTAAATTTTCTATCTTTTTTACTTCCGACATAGTGGGCACCCTTCTACCCATCATTTAATTTTCTATCTCGTTGGTTCAAAGTGATTGAACTGTGTTTTTCGTTTCATGGGTTTTTCTTTTGGTTCTGGGTCTGAGACCACGGTACCCCCTAACCCATTGGTCAGAGAATTATCTGCTCGCGGTGTGTGGTGTGTGGCTGCTGCTGTCACAAAAGAATTTTGCACATGGTGAGAAACGAACATGGTTCTCCCGTTAAATAAATCTTTTTCACCCACTCATGTGAATGCAGCAGGGCGTTACACCGTTGTGCCAACCCTTCGGGTTTTTAGTTTCATGGGTTGTTGTTGTTGTTGTTGTGAATCTTTTTGAATCTCTCTCTCTCTCTTTTTTTACAGACATTTTGATGAGAAGACAAATAGATGGAAAAATGTGCTATGATCAATTGGTGCGCTCTTGATTCATTATCAGGAGATGCACATGCAGCACGTCATGCTATTGTTAAGGTGCATTGTTTACATGCTTATTTATTTATTTATTTCGGGCTTTAACCGTAGTTAATAGAACATGTGAACCTGAATTTGGAGTTTCATGCTAGTTCATTAGAGTTCTAAATCATACATGACTGTATTTACTTGAAAAGATTGAAAAACTTAGCGAATTTTTTTTATGGATTTGCTTCAGTCAATTGCACTCAGCATACTTAGGAAGTTAGGATAATATTTACATCAGGGGAATTACCTACAATGACTTATTACATTACAATTCAATTACAAATAAATAGACGAAAGAATTTCCTAAGGGGCCATTTGGTTTGAGATTTCACCTTGTTCCCTGTTTTCTGATGTATATACAAGAAAAAGTGAAAATAGAAAACAATAAAAAGTCATTTTTTACTGTACTAACTTTTGAAATCAGTAAATAAAGTGAAAACAGAAAATAATAACAGAAAATATTTTCTCAAGGCAAACATATACTTTTTGAAACTGGTTACTAATGTAATACTATGTGAATTTCAACATATATATTTATGTAGAATGGTTTGATATAAATTAGTTGATCTGATATTTTCAATAACATTGAAATATGTACTTCCCTACGTTGCTTTACTTCTTTAGGAACCTGTTGCCGATATTTTGGGAGCGCATTATTATGGGTTCTTCAATGCAAAAGTGAGGCTTTGTTAAGCATGGCATCAGATGTGGCAGTAAAGGTAATTAGTTTTATACCCAATTCATTATTGCAATTCCATATGTTGGATCTTGTCTATTGTCTGTCATCCTTGCTATCTTCACATCAAGTAGAAGTTGCAACACCCTGTGCTAATGCTTTGAATTTGGTAATCTCAAATTTGAGTGCTACAAGTGAGAAGGCAGTTATGGAAGCTTTGAAAGAAACAGAGACTTCCATGCGTATTGTTGGAAATAGAAAAGATTTTGCTGAAGGTGCAAAAAAAATTGAATATTTTGAAGAGACGACTTTGCTTTTGAGCACAATACTGTGGCGCTGGCCTCCTTCTAGGTTGCCTGTTGGAAATGATGTTATACTTATGAAAGTCTTAGCAAACATCCATACAAGGACAGATAGTTCTATTAAACTTACACTTTTAAAGCTGTACACATCTTTATGTATTAAACTTTTCCTTATTATCACCCATTCTCAAGTATTTACGCTAACTAACTTCTATTTTGTTACCAGCTTTATGTGATTCTGTAGCTAGAAAACGTATAGAGGATGGAGAAGTATTTCCACAAATGTTTGTGCAGGCGATGGGAAAATCAGACCCCCATGCTGTTCGAATAGAGGGGTTTAGGCTTGCTCAATGTCTATTGGTAATATTTAATTGTTCTCTAAGATGATCACTGTAATATAATGTATTACTCCTGATAAAGATTGGTTTTATCTGTTCAGAGATCCCAAGAGAATTGTTTAAAAGTGGTTGGTTTGTGTGGTGAAGCTCTTGTTGATGCAATAATTTGTGGGATGAAAGAAACTGGGCTGAGTTCTAAATAAATTGGGAACAACCATGGGTCTTTGTCAGGGGAAGCATGCCAGTCGGCTCTAATTACTCGCTGGGCGGGTGATCATCATATCAAGTTTTGGAAACAAGGAATTGATAGAATTCTCCTTAATCCTCCTGATTGAAAATATTCAAGACAAATTGTCTAAACCTGTCTTGTCATTGAAAAAACAAATATCCATGGTAAAAGAGGGATTAAAAGCCAATTATCATCTTGGTCTTGGGAGTTATCTATGAGACATTCTTGGGTGGCTTACTATTCACTGTGGAGAAAATTTAAACCCTCATACTCATGGAAGTGAGCTCTGCATCAACTTACTAATTACATGTGCATTGTAAATTGTATTCTTTCCATTATAATTTCTTGATGGATTTATCATGTGTATACATGTTGATGTTATAGTATATATCCTATGCCTCAGTTTCTTACTAATACTGTTGAATGTTGATTATATTTCTGAACTTTTATAAGTGAACTTTTATTTCACCTTCATTGTGTTGATGCTCTCCAACTATACTAATTCTAATTTCTCCTTTGTCTATAGCTTGAGTTTTGTGGATACACTTGAAAAATGGTGCCGAATATGTCAAAAGGATATTGCTGATCCTTTTCAAGGCGAACCAGTATCAAGGGCTGTTCTCGTGATGATTCATTCTCCACGTAATTCTATCTCCTCGCAGGCTAGATTCTTATTATTAGATGTACTGAATGCAAAAGGCTTGTCATGCTTGAAAAGTTTAATTTAATACATACTCTGGATTATACATCATCCGTAGAAAGTTATGGATCATTTGATAAACTTCAACTGGTTATTAACTTAATTGGGTTGACTTGTCTTTCAAGTTTACCAGAGTATCAAAGATGTATCATAGAAAGCAAAGGGATAAAGGCAATTGCTCTTCTTGTGAAACGATGCTTGATTCAAATTCATACTATAAAATCTGGATGCTATTATCGCTTTGAGAATTAAGGGTTTTGATGCTATTATTGCTTGAATTTTATCCCAATTAAATTCATACTAAAAAGTTGGGATGACGGTTTTGACACAATTCTTGTATGAATTTGATTCATACTATAAAATCGAGATGATATGCTTTGAGAATTGACGATTTTTATTCAATTATTGTATGAATATCATTCATACTATAAAATCGAGGTGGTTTGCTTTGAGAATTGACGGTTTGGATGCGGTTGTTGTATGAATTTTTATCCAAATTCATACTAGAAAATTGGGATGGTATGCTTTGAGAATTGACAGTTTTGACGAAATTATTGTATGAATTTTTATCCAAATTCATACTAGAAAATTGGGATGATATGCTTTGAGAATTATGATTTTGATGCAATTATTGTATGAATTTTAATTCAAATTCATACTATAAAATATGGATGGTATTATTGAGGGATTTGATGCTATTATTGTATGAATTTTATTCAAATTCATAGAAAAAATTGGGATGGTATTTTTATCAAAGAGGAGTTGAACAACGGTCACAAGGTGCGAGATGTTGTAGCCCTCAAGAGTTACAGACACCTGAACAACTAACTAACAAAATACACCACATAAGTAAGCACTAGAGACGCCCATGTGCTTTCTGTTTGCTGTCATCCTCTCTGTTTGTCTGTTGGGGGTTGTCATATATCAGGCCTTGTGAATTATGTTTCAGCCTCCTTTTCATTTTATTAATAAAACTTATATTTGCCTTCAAAATTTTTTTTATTCAAATTTGTACTAAAAAATCTGCACGGTATTATTGATGGATTTGATGCTATTATTGTATGAATTTTAGTCAAATTCATACTAGAAAATTGGGATGCTATGCTTTGAGAATTGACTTGACGATTTTGATGCAATTATTGTATGATTATACTATAAAATTGGTATGATATGCTTTGAGAATTGACAGTTTTGATGCAATTATTGTATGAATGTGATTCACACTATAAAACCAGAATGGTATTCTCTGAGAATTGACCAAAATGTGCAATTATTCTTTGGCAAACTGGTTTCTGTTTCAGCTGTATGCGTTTAGGTGCACTTCCTAGTGCTGTTGAATGTTGATGGATAACTAAAATGTGTGAGAGCATCTAATTTGGAGCCATATTCGATGGTATTAGATTATAGCTGCTTGCATGGTTAGTCTTGTAGCATGTATGAATGTAGTTATGTGGGACATGCTGTTATGGAGTGAATGTATGTCTGTTTTATATATCAGATGTTTATAGCAGCAGGACTGGAGGCTATCAGGTTCGGATTATTATGTGTGAGCAAAGTTTCGGGGAAGGCTACTGTTATTGCTGCAATAGGTGTCAGGTATACAAAGAAATATGCCGATGGGGGATATACAATCTCTGGTATGAAGGGGTGCAAGATCTTATGCCCAAATATGTTTTTGCAGTGGGGGACATTCATAAGGCCTTTCACGAGTTTTTAATGGAAGGTTAGGGTGCTAAGAATTGCCATTTGTGTAAGTATGAATGTCTTGGTGATGGTACAAAGTCAGGTGGTCTTATGCAGACAGAACTTTTTTGGCACTGATAATGTTAGGTGGCAATGCATGGGAGTAATTGAACAGTTTTAGCAAATAGTGGATATGGGGGGATAGTATGATCATATGTGAAGCAATTAAGATGGGACTGCTTGCTGTATTATGGGCAAGTTTTGGTCAGGGTAGACTAGTAATGCTGCAACTTTATGTATTTGCAGAGCAGTTTTTAACATAACTTCTGTTAAATCTGCCTACATCTACTATTAATGAAGCTTATTTTGCCTTTAAAGAAAATGATGAAACCAAGGTTAGCAATACTAAAAGACCTTTGGCTGGAAAGTGACTCCATTTTGGTAGTGCTGACTTCTTCTAATCATACTTTGGTCCCTTGGTCTATTAGAAACAGATGGTTAAATTGTATAGAGTTAACGAAAAATATGCTTTATGTAGTAGGTCACATCTATAGAGAGGACAATATTTGCGCAGACAAACTAGCCCGTTTTGCTTCTTCTCTAAATGATTTTTGCTGGTTGAATTCTGCTCCTATTTTCATTGCAGCGGAATTGAATGGGAATAGAATAGGTTTGCCTAACTATAGATTCTCTTGATTTCCCTCCCATGGGTTTGGGTTTGGTTCATGCCCCCCATGGTCTTCTGTATTTTCTTCATCTTTTGCAATGAATTTCTTGGTTAGTGGCTGGGGGATCTTTAGTGTTTGGGGTGCCAACCTAGTCGGGATTGCAAGCTCTAGGGTGAAGTTAGCTAACCTTGGTTTATTAAAAAAAAACATACTATAAAATAGGGATGTAATGCCTAAAATCGATGTTCAAAATGCAATTGTCATGTGAATCTTCATTCAAATTCGTATTGTAAAATGAGATTGTCGGCTTGAGAATTGAAGATCTTAAATGTAATTGCAGTATGCGTTTTTATTCAGATTCATATAATCAAACTTGGATGATATGCTTCAGACGTATTCAGGAAATCTCTAGTCTGTTGGGATTCAAGGTTAGCAATGCTCCTTTTGATTACCTTCAAAGGAAATCCAAGGAAAATATCATCTAAGGCCTATTGCAGATAAAATCAAAAACCTCAGCCTGGAAAGGGAAGTTTCTCTCTTTGATGGGTATGGTGCAACTTGTGAAATCTGTCATAGAAGGAGCCTTGATGTATCCTTTCGGTTATACCAATGGCCGGAAGCTTTAATTAATGAGCTGGCAAAGCATATTCGAAATTTCATCTGGTCAGGTGATAGCAAGCACATGAAGCTGATCATGGTCTCTTGGATGAAAATATGTAGGCCTCTGAGTGAAGGAGGTCCTGGCCTAAGGTCTCTCAAAGCTATTAACAAAGCTTCCATCTTGTCTCTGACTTAGAAGTTCATTTCTTCAGCAGATCATTGGGCTGAGCTGATGAGAGCTAGGGTTCTCAAAGATGGTTTTCAGGTGTGTAGTTATACCAAATCATCTCTGTGGTCAGGGATCAAACAATTTTGGAACACAGTCTGCACATTGGTTGATTTGAAATGGCAAAAAAAACAACTTCTGGAGGCAAAAATGGATCTATAAGCCTATTGCCATAGCCCTGAATATTCCAGCTAATCTCCAGAGTAATCTGCAAGCCACAGTTGCAGACTTCATCCAGCATGATCATTGGTTAGTGCCTGATTGGCTGCAGCCAGCATAAACACCACACATTGCCTGTCAATTTGTCATGGTTAGATTGTGTGGCTGTCAATTTGGCTGAATAGGAGTGGGGGAAGCATTTAGTGCTATTCATTGCTCTTGGGAAGATTATATGACCCTTATGGTTGGCTCATTCTAGAATCCAGACTAGCTCCTTATCCCATTTAAGCAAGCATGCAAACATAAAAATATTTCATAATTTGTCCATTTCTTTTCTAATTGATTAAATATGGCAGTTTTAATTCAACAAACCTTTTGAACCTATGACCTGTTTTAATAACAATTTGACTAAGAAATTTTGTTTGTGATCAACTTTTAACCTTAACAATGACAAAAAAGAATTATATCATTTATTTATTTCTATTTATTATATGATTTACGATATTTATATTTTTTAAAAATTTCTTGTTTCTTTTTTTATTTAATTCTAAATCATTCAACATATTATTTTTTTTTTAAAAAAGTGTTTTACATGCAACATAATAAATCAAAGTTTGAATCTCCCTTATACGATGTGTCAACATTTATTGACCAGTCATGTCTAAGAAAGAATTGTGTTTGGAGGAGCAAAATTTTTGGAAACAAAAAAATAAAAAATATTGAGTGGTTCAATTTATTCATTTGTCTATTTTTTCTATTCTTTCTGTCTGTCTACAAATACATAGTTGGCTAGGAGGTGAATTGTGGCGGTGTTCAAAGATCCATCAAGAACATTTCTTCCCTTCAACACAAACTCAATTTCTTCTTCCACTCAATTTCTCCTCTCTCTTTCTTCAATTCTCACACAAAACAAAGAAATCATGAAATCCGACAGAGAGAAGGAGAAAGAAAAAGAGAACAATCGCTGCATCAGTTCTCATATGCAGACCAAACAAATTTTTTCGGTAAAACCAATTCACGTGAACCACTTTCAAACTAGTTTTAGGTCAAAACCAATTTCAAACCGTTAGGAGTATCGAAGGAATTGCACCGATTATATAGTAATATAATATTTGCAATGGGTAGAACATAACACATGCTTACAAATTGGTCTTGATCTTAAATAGTAAATTATATATTCATTAATTCAATGATATATATACAGTATAAAAAAACACATTCTCAAGAATTCATATCATGAGGGTTTGGAAAAAATTATTTTACTCACTTCTTGAAGTAAGAAATTTGTGTTTTTTGTTATTTGAAAGAATTTTCTCGCTCTCTTTCTTTTTCTCTGTCCTTACACAATCCACTAATACATACCGTTTATGTGTGATTACAAGAGAAATAATTATATATCCTTATATAAGAATATTGTAATAATTTGAAATTTGATTAATCAATATTTCTTTTTTATCAATCATCTTTAATTGTAATTATTTTTAACCAATCCAATATATTATTATACTAATATTTTTTTTCAAAATAAAAATAACAATCTAATATTTAAAAAATAATAATTTATTTTTTTAATTACTAAAAGATATATTTTATTTTCATGAACCTGTTTTTCATTTTCATATCTTTTACGGTAATAATAATAGATAGGTGAACAAAATTAACTACCACTTCTTCAAGAATGTGTATTCTTGAATATTCTTTTTCTAAAACAAGGTACCCTTTTAACTCCCTCTTATTTATGCAATTCTTAGAATTCAGAGTAATTAATGTGATTTTATTTTTTTATTTTGATTCAGCTTAGGAATCAATTTCTCTGCCACTGACTGCGCACTGGTTTCCTGCCTAAAACAAAGGGAAAGGGTTCCCTTTTATATTTTTTGTGGCTCGTGGCAAAGGAACAACACTCTTACGTGCCTTTGCTTCTTTCTTTCTTTTCATCTAGCGAATTCATAGATATTCATTCTGCAGTGACCCTTTCTCTCTCTCTTTTTCTTGCATTACTACCTTCCCCTCCTTACCATTTTCACGAACCTTTTTATTGCTCCCATTTCTCTCTCTCTCTCTGCATTCTTTCTTGCTGATAAAGCAACTCTTTTTTCCAAATTCTTTCTTCTTCAGTTTCATTCCAATCCTCACAAGAGTCTCTGCATTCTTGATTTCACAAGAACATACCCTCTCTGCAAGAACCCGTTTTTCACTTTTCCAGCTTCTTATATTCGGATTCTCTGGAGTGAAAATGTTCCATGCGCTATTCTATTCCAATTTCCAAGTGGTAATAAACCTTCTCTGTTCCCCTCCTTTCCTTTTTTATTTTCTTCTTAATGATGATGAAATTAAAATGTGAAACAGCAAATCGCGGTTGAAGTTAACAAACGCAAGAAAAGGAGCGCGGTGCGGAGATTTTTCAAGAAAGACATGGCCGACCTTCTTGGGAGTTCCCTTGATTACAATGCATATGGAAGGGTATTTTTTTCCTTGCTATCATGTGTCCTTCACAATATTTGGAAAGAAATGTATTAGGTTCTTAAATATTCAAATTTAATTTCTCTTATCCAATAACAAGGAATTGCTGCAAGTGATTCAAGAAAGTATTTAATGGACTAATTCAAATAACTTGATAGCCTATTGAAA
The DNA here is from genome assembly GCF_000004515.6 of Glycine max. Lineage (NCBI taxonomy): Eukaryota > Viridiplantae > Streptophyta > Magnoliopsida > Fabales > Fabaceae > Glycine > Glycine max. The sequence goes on from NC_038249.2 coordinate 20,436,718, forward strand.
AAAAATGCCTTTTTTTTTCCTTGCTATCTGTTTTTTTTTTTTAAAATTGGTTACTAATGTAATACTATGTGAATTCCAACATATATATTTATGTAGAATGGTTTGATATAAATTAGTTGGTCTGGTATTTTCAATAACATTGAAATATGTACTTCCCTAAGTTGCTTTACTTCTTTAGGAACCAGTTGCCGATATTTTGGGAGCCCATTATTATGGGTTGTTCAATGCAAAAGTGAGGCTTTGTTAAGCATGGCATCAGATGTGGGCAGTAAAGGTAATTAGTTTTATACCCAATTCATTATTGCAATTCCGTATGTTGGATCTTGTCTATTGTCTGTCATCCTTGCTATCTTCACATCAGGTAGAAGTTGCAACACCCTGTGCTATTGCTTTGAATTTGGTAATCTCAAATTTGAGTGCTACAAGTGAGAAGGCAGTTATGGAAGCATTGAAAGAAACAGAGACTTCCATGCGTATTGTTGGAAATAGAAAAGATTTTGCTGAAGGTGCAAAAAAAATTGAATATTTTGAAGAGACAACTTTTCTTTTTGAGCACAATAATGTGGCGCTGGCCTCCTTCTGGGTTTCCTGTTTGTAATATGATGTTATACTTATGAAAGTCTTAGCAAACATCCATACAAGGACAGATAAAGCAACTCTTCTTTCCAAGCTCTTTCTTCTTCAGTTCCATTCCATTCCTCACAAGAGTCTCTGCATTCTTGATTTCACAAGAACATACCCTCTCTGCAAGAACCCGTTTTTCACTTTTCTAGCTTGTATATTCGGATTCTCGGGAGTGAAAATGTTCGATGCGCTATTCTATTCCAAGTGGTAATAAACCTTCGCTGTTTCCCTCCTTTCCTTTTTTATTTTCTTCTTAAAATAACAATAATGATGATGAAATTAAAATGTGAAACAGCAAATCGCGGTTGAAGTTAACAAACGCAAGAAAAGGAGCGAGGTGTAGAGATTTCTCAAGAAAGACATGGCCGACCTTCTTGGGAGTTCCCTTGATTACAATGCATATGGAATGGTATTTTTTTCCTTGCTATCTGTTTCTTCATGTGTCTTTCACAATATTTGGAAAGAAATGTATTAGGTTCTTAATCATTCAAATTTAATTTCTCTTATCCAATCACAAGGAATTGCTGCAAGTGACTCAAGAAAGTATTTAATGGAATAATTCAAATAACTTGATAGCCTATTGAAAAAAAATGCCTAGCAATGAACAACTTCCTGCACTGAATCTTGTGATTGGATCAAGGAAAATTTGCATTGGATCTAAATACAATTCTTTTCATATAATGAGGGTATTAGTTATTTGAATTGATAGCTTAGAATTTGATCTTTTTGCATTATATTACTTTTAAAATTTAATTCCAAATATGACTGCATTTATTATTTTAGAGGAAATAAATATGATATTGTTATATGACATCACATCATACAATGAATGTTTAAAATTATAAATATAAATATTTTTTTATATTAGAATTTGAGTTTATAACTTCCTTATTTTTTTTTCTTTCATCATTACCTTCGGTACATTAATGTTTTTATGTTATCTGTTTTTAAATTTTAGTCAAATTTTGTTTCTGACAAGAATTCTAGGAATTGTATAAATATGTTTTATACATCATTTTATAATTTATTAATAAATTTATCAAATATTTATAATTCTTAAAATTAACTTAACCCAGAAAATGAACCAATTTAATTAGTTCTATGGCTTCATTGTCATGTCATAAATTGTAAATATAAATAAGTGACTGAAATCTCAAAAATTCATCCAAAATTTCAAAACTAAATATTGAATCCCCAGGCGGAGTGACCTTGGATTAACCAAAGAATCATCAAATCTAAGCTGATTGGGTCGTCTTCACGAGAGAGCTCCAGGATGGGCCGACAAATAATAATAATAATAATGATAATAATCTGGCATACTGGTACGCACATGCCTAGTTCTCCTCCTCCCCATTTTTGGTCCCTTGTCATGTTGCAGAAGATGAGGAGGAGATTGTTTCTTATTGTAATGCATTAAGAGTCAATCCATTGTCCTTTGTTTTTCTTTATTTGCAAGTTTAGTTTGTTGGTGTTGCTTCTTTGGTTTCTTTGAGTGCTTTTCCTCGAGTCTACCATTGTAGTAAGTGTTTTAGGGTCTTAAAGAGTGTTACCATCGAGTGGTGGTTTGAGCGTCTCCGCCTGACTCATCTTGGTATCGGCTTCTTTTTTTAAGGAACAAGAGATTTTTTTGGTTTCATAAACTTGAAAAAACAAATACTAAGATGGGTAAGCTAGAGGCCTCTCAAACCACCACTTGAGAATAACAGTCTTTCATATTCTAAAACTTGTGGAACTGCAACAGAGAGAAAACAGTCAGGGAAACCAATGATGCAACACCAACAAACCAAACTTGCAGAAGAAGAAGAAAGGACAATGATTGGGCTCTTAATGCATTACACTGAGAACCAATCTCCTCCTCATCCTCTGCGATATGAATATGACAAGGGATCAGAAATGTTAAGAGGACAGCGGGGGTTTGTGTGTCCTAGCTTGTTTGTCGACTCCTCTTATAGCTCTCAGAACGATAATCCAACCAACTTAGCTTAATAGGCATCGCATTTTTTATTTTTACTGTTTGATCATTCTTTGGTTAATTCCAACTCACACTCCCCACATGGGATTCAATATTTAGTTTTTATTGCTCCCATTTCTCTCTCTCTTGCTACATTTTTTCTTGCTGATATGGCAACTCTTTATTCCAAGAACTTTCTTCTTGAGTTTCATTTCATTCCTCACAAGAGTCTCTGCATTCTTGATTTCACAAGAACATACCCACTCTGTAAGAACCCGTTTTTCACTTTTCCAGCTTCATACTCTGGACCCCATATATCCACTGGAAAGATAGATGTTTTCATAAACATATACCAAAGACCAAAAGTTTTAAAATTTGAAAATTCACTATCGTTTATAAACTTACAATGTGCCAACAACTCTTTGTGTTTTCTTCTAATACTCTTACTCCAAATATTCGAAGCCATGCCAAAGTCAGATATTTTACATTCATCTCGTGATCAAGCAATATATTGCTTGCCTTTAGGTCTTGATGTATCACTTTTAGTCTCGAATACTTGGGAAGGTATAGAAGTTATTGAGCAATGCCTCCAATGATGTTCAACTGTTTTTCTCACTCTTGCAAATTCTTTCTAGCTGAATCTGTTTTGAAGTAAGGTTGCCTTGTTAATATGCTACATGCTAACATCTTTACCTTAACAGAAGATAAAACAAAAGCCAAACAAATAGGTAGAAGTCTAAGCTCTTGTTATGCATGTACTCATAGATCAATATTCTTTCATCTCTCTGGATGCAGAACCCTAAAAGCTTTATCAAGTTCGTGTGCTGGAGTTTGGCCATGAGTTTGGCTTCATTCGTAAACTCCATTAGCCCCTGTTCCGAACCTTTAGAAAGTCGCTTTATTGCCACTTCTTGCTGATCACTTAGCGTTCCCTGAAGGTGTCACTATATCAGTTCTTATTCTGAGAGTTTCAAATTTAAGCAAGCAAATTAATTCTTGTGCAGATATATCATATAGTTTAAAATTTCCTTATAAACAGGACCAAAACCACCCTATCCTAACTTATATTTGGCACTTTCTTATCAACATGATTTAGTAGAACAAACTTCAATACGTGTTGATGCTAGTGAAAGTAACTTTTGTATCCAAGTAAACATACATATAACTTTTTTTCCTCCACATATACCCTTGTATTTGAGCAAAATGAGGCAGTCATACGATGTTGTTTCGTCCTGTGCCATTGCAGAGGGGAGTGTAAGGGTTTTTTTTTTTTTTTTATAAAAGGGGAGTGTAAGTTTTGAATCTTGCAGATAGAAGGGGAACTTATATATTCATGATATATATAAATGTATGTTAATTAAATCAAGCAACAAATTACAGCACTGCCAAATGCTTTGGAAAATCACATGCTGCTGCCCATTCATTGCATGCACCGCCAATGTGCTTTCTTAACCAATCTAACCATTTTTATAGAATAAGATGAGTTGTTTCATGTTTGTTGTCCATATTTGATAAATAGAAAATAAATGATTCGGGGAACTTACGAAATTAGGAATCATTAATCATACACAGAAAGGTCATGTTTTCTGTTCATTGAATTTACATAAGGATGATGCTTGAAAAGTACTATTATCCGTAGAATAAGATTTTCCTTTTCCTACTAATGCATTTTTTTTCATTTGCACATGCCTCAGTAAATAAAGTGAAAACAGAAAATAATAAAAAGTGAGATTTCATAAGGATGCTTAAATAGAAGAAAGAATTTCCTAAGGGGCCGTTTGGTTTGAGATTTCACTTTGTTCCCTGTTTTCTGATGTATATACAAGAAAAAGTAAAAATAGAAAACAATAAAAAGTCATCTTTTACTGTACTAACTTTTGAAATCAGTAAATAAAGTGAAAACAGAAAATATTTTCTCAAGGCAAACATATACTTTTTCAAACTGGTTACTAATGTAATACTATGTGAATTCCAACATATATATTTATGTAGAATGGTTTGATATAAATTAGAGGGCGAGCCCTGGTGCAGCGGTAAAGTTGTGCCTTGGTGACTTGTTGGTCATGGGTTCGAATCCGGAAACAGCCTCTTTGCATATGCAAGGGTAAGGCTGCGTACAACTTCCCTCCCCCATACCTTCGCTAATTAGTTTTATACCCAATTCATTATTGCAATTCCGTATGTTGGATCTTGTTTATTTTCTGTCATCCTTGCTATCTTCACATCAAGTAGAAGGTGCAACACCCTGTGCTATTGCTTTGAATTTGGTAATCTCAAATTTGAGTGCTACAAGTGAGAAGGCAGTTATGGAAGCATTGAAAGAAACAGAGACTTCCATGCGTATTGTTGGAAATAGAAAAGATTTTGCTGAAGGTGCAAAAAAAATTGAATATTTTGAAGAGACGACTTTGCTTTTGAGCACAATACTGTGGTGCTGGCCTCCTTCTAGGTTCCCTGTTGGTAATGATGTTATACTTATGAAAGTCTTAGCAAACATCCATACAAGGACAGATAGTTTTATTAAACTTACACTTTTAAAGCTGTACACATCTTTATATATTAAAATATCCCTCCACCTTCCACTACAAACAAAAACTTTTCCTTATTATCTTCCATTCTCAAGTATTTACGCTGACTAACTTCTATTTTGTTACCAGCTTTATGTGATTCTGTAGCAAGAAAACTTATAGAGGATGGAGAAGTATTTCCACAAATGTTTGTGCTTGCTCAATGTCTATTGGTAATATTTATTTGTTCTCTAAGATGATCACTGTAATATAATGTATTACTCCTGATAAAGATTGGTTTTATCTGTTCAGAGATCCCAAGCGAATTGTTTAAAAGTGGTTGGTTTGTGTGGTGAAGCTCTTGTTGATGCAATAATTTGTGGGATGAAAGAAACTGGGCTGAGTTCTAAATAAATTGGGAACAACCATGGGTCTTTGTCAGGGGAAGCATGCCAGTCGGCTCTAATTACTCGCTGGGCGGGTCATATCAAGTTTTGGAAACAAGGAATTGATAGAATTCTCCTTAATCTTCCTGATTGAAAATATTCAAGACCAATTGTCTAAACCTGTCTTGTCATTGAAAAAACAAATATCCATGGTAAAAGAGGGATTAAAAGCCAATTATCATCTTGGTCTTGGGAGTTATCTATGAGACATTCTTGGGTGGCTTACTATTCACTGTGGAGAAAATTTAAACCCTCATACTCATGGAAGTGAGCTCTGCATCAACTTACTAATTACTTGTGCATTGTAAATGTATTCTTTCCATTATAATTTCTTGATGGATTTATCATGTGTATACATGTTGATGTTATAATATATATCCTATGCCTCAGTTTCTTACTAATACTGTTGAATGTTGATTATATTTCTGAAATTTTATAAGTGAACTTTTATTTCACCTTCATTGTGTTGATGCTCTCCAACTATACTAATTCTAATTTCTCCTTTGTCTATAGCTTGAGTTTTGTGGATACACTTGAAAAATGGTGCCGAATATGTCAAAAGGATATTGCTGATCCTTTTCAAGGCGAACCAGTATCAAGGGCTGTTCTCGTGATGATTCATTCTCCACGTAATTCTATCTCCTCGCATGCTAGATTCTTATTATTAGATGTACTGAATGCTAAAGGCTTGTCATGCTTGAAAAGCTTAATTTAATACGTACTCTGGATTATACATCATCCCTAGAAAGTTATGGATCATTTGATAAACTTCAACTGGTTATTAACTTAATTGGGTTGACTTGTCTTTCATGTTTACCAGAGTATCAAAGATGTATCATAGAGAGCAAAGGGATAAAGGCAATTGCTCTTCTTGTGAAACGATGCTTGATTCAAATTCATACTATAAAATCTGGATGCTATTATTGCTTTGAGAATTAAGGGTTTTGATGCTATTATTGCTTGAATTTTATCCCAATTAAATTCATACTAAAAAGTTGGGATGACGGTTTTGACACAATTCTTGTATGAATTTGATTCATACTATAAAATCAAGATGATATGCTTTGAGAATTGATGATTTTTATTCAATTATTGTATGAATTTCATTCATACTATAAAATCGAGATGGTTTGCTTTGAGAATTGACGGTTTTGATGCGGTTGTTGTATGAATTTTTATCCAAATTCATACTAGAAAATTGGGATGGTATGCTTTGAGAATTGACGATTTTGATGAAATTATTGTATGAATTTTTATCCAAATTCATACTAGAAAATTGGGATGATATGCTTTGAGAATTATGATTTTGATGCAATTATTGTATGAATTTTAATTCAAATTCATACTATAAAATCGGGATGGTATTATTGAGGGATTTGATGCTATTATTGTATGAATTTTATTCAAATTCATAGAAAAAATTGGGATGGTATTTTTATCAAAGAGGATTTGAACAACGGTCACAAGGTGTGAGATTTTGTAGCCCTCAAGAGTTACAGACACCAGAACAACCAACTAACAAAATACACCACATAAGTAAGCACTAGAGACGTCCATGTACAACTTTTCAACCAAACATATTATCTCTCCTAGTGCCACAGACAACACAGTATCATTACTACTGCCAAACAGCAACAAAGCCTCCAACAAGAAAATTAGGTATGAGAATTGACGATTTTGATGCAATTATTGGAATCATACTATAAAATTGGGATGGTATGCTTTTAGAATTGACAATGTTGATGCCCATTATAGTATGAATTTTTGTTCAAATTCATACTACAAAATCAGGATGGTCATGGAGTTGGATTAAGGCTAAATTCAAAAGAGTATATTTCTCTTTCTATCAGTGGCAGATGCTTATGTATGAAAGATGTCGCGGGAGTTAGGCTTGATGGAAGGCCAACCACTGGCAACCTCTGTTTTTGCCATGGGTTTTTCGATGTTCTGATAATATGTTCATCGCAGTATACATATGTTGACTTGTATGTGGGGTTTTTGTACTCTGTTCTGCTGGGTTGGTTTTGTTTGTTAGGTTACCTCTTACAAGGCTTTCTGTTTGCTATCATCCTCTCTGTTTGTCTGTTGGGGGTTGTCATATATCAGACCTTGTGAATTATGTTTCAGCCTCCTTTTCATTTTATTAATAAAACTTATCTTTGCCTTCAAATTTTTTTTTATTCAAATTTGTACTAAAAAATCTGAACGGTATTATCACTTTGATAATTGATGGATTTGATGCTATTATTGTATGAATTTTAGTCAAATTCATACTAGAAAATTGGGATGTTATGCTTTGAGAATTGACTTGACGATTTTGATGCAATTATTGTATGATTATACTATAAAATTGGTATGATATGCTTTGAGAATTGAAAGTTTTGATGCAATTATTGTATGAATGTGATTCATACTAAAACCAGAATGGCATGCTTTGAGAATTGACCAAAATGTGCAATTATTCTTTGGCAAACTGGTTTCTGTTTCAGCTGTATGCGTTTAGGTGCACTTCCTAGTGCTGTTGAATGTTGATGGATAACTACAATGTGGGAGAGCATCTAATTTGGAGCCATATTCGATGGTATTAGATTATAGCTGCTTGCATGGTTAGTCTTGTAGCATGTATGAATGTAGTTATGCGGGACATGCTGTTATGGAGTGAATGTATGTCTGTTTTATATATCAGATGTTTATAGCAGCAGGACTGGAGGCTATCAGATTCGGATTATTATGCGTGAGCAAAGTTTCGGGGAAGGCTACTGTTATTGCTGCAATAGGTGTCGGGTATACAAAGAAATATGCCGATGGGGGATATACAATCTCTGGTATGCAGGGGTGCAAGATCTTATGCCCAAATATGTTTTTGCAGTGGGGGACATTCATAAGGCCTTTCATGAGTTTTTAATGGAAGGTTAGGGTGCTAAGAATTGCCATTTGTGTAAGTATGAATGTCTTGGTGATGGTACAAAGTCAGATGGTCTTATGCAGACAACTTTTTCGGCACTGATAATGTTAGGTGGCAATGCATGGGAGTAATTGAACAGTTTTAGCAAATAGTGGATATGGGGGGATAGTATGATCATATGTGAAGCAATTAAGATGGACTGCTTGCTGTATTATGGGTAAGTTTTGGTCAGGGTAGATAGTAATGCTGCAACTTTATGTATTTGCAGAGCAGTTTTTAACATAACTTCTGTTAAATCTGCCTACATCTACTATTAATGAAGCTTATTTTGCCTTTAAAGAAAATGATGAAACCAAGGTTAGCAATACTAAAAGACCTTTGGCTGGAAAGTGACTCCATTTTGGTAGTGCTGACTTTTTCTAATCATACTTTGGTCCCTTGGTCTATTAGAAACAGATGGTTAAATTGTATAGAGTTAACGAAAAATATGCTTTATGTAGTAGGTCACATCTATAGAGAGGACAATATTTGTGCAGACAAACTAGCCCGTTTTGCTTCTTCTCTAAATGATTTTTGCTGGTTGAATTCTGCTCCTATTTTCATTGCAGCGGAATTGAATGGGAATAGAATAGGTTTGCCTAACTATAGATTCTCTTGATTTCCCTCCCATGGGTTTGGGTTTGGTTCATGCCCCCCATGGTCTTCTGTATTTTCTTCATCTTTTGCAATGAATTTCTTGGTTAGTGGCTGGGGGATCTTTAGTGTTTGGGTGCCAACCTAGTCGGGATTGCAAGCTCTAGGGTGAAGTTAGCTAACCTTGGTTTATTAAAAAAAAACATACTATAAAATAGGGATGTAATGCCTAAAATCGATGTTCAAAATGCAATTGTCATGTGAATCTTCATTCAAATTCGTATTGTAAAATGAGATTGTCGGCTTGAGAATTGAAGATCTTAAATGTAATTGCAGTATGCGTTTTTATTCAGATTCATAGAATCAAACTTGGATGATATGCTTCAGACGTATTCAGGAAATCTCTAGTCTGTTGGGATTCAAGGTTAGCAATGCTCCTTTTGATTACCTTCAAAGGAAATCCAAGGAAAATATCATCTAAGGCCTATTGCAGATAAAATCAAAAACCTCAGCCTGGAAAGGGAAGTTTCTCTCTTTGATGGGTATGGTGCAACTTGTGAAATCCGTCATAGAAGGAACCTTGATGTATCCTTTCGGTTATACCAATGGCCGGAAGCTTTAATTAATGAGCTGGTAAAGCATATTCGAAATTTCATCTGGTCAGGTGATAGCAAGCACATGAAGCTGATCATGGTCTCTTGGATGAAAATATGTAGGCCTCTGAGTGAAGGAGGTCCTGGCCTAAGGTCTCTCAAAGCTATTAACAAAGCTTCCATCTTGTCTCTGACTTAGAAGTTCATTTCTTCAGCAGATCATTGGGCTGAGCTGATGAGAGCTAGGGTTCTCAAAGATGGTTTTCAGGTGTGTAGTTATACCAAATCATCTCTGTGGTCAGGGATCAAACAATTTTGGAACACAGTCTGCACATTGGTTGATTTGAAATGGCAAAAAAAAACAACTTCTGGAGGCAAAAATGGATCTATAAGCCTATTGCCATAGCCCTGAATATTCTAGCTAATCTCCAGAGTAATCTGCAAGCTACAGTTGCAGACTTCATCCAGCATGATCATTGGTTAGTGCCTGATTGGCTGCAGCCAGCATAAACACCACACATTGCCTGTCAATTTGTCATGGTAGATTGTGTGGCTGTCAATTTGGCTGAATAGGAGTGGGGGAAGCATTTAGTGCTATTCATTGCTCTTGGGAAGATTATATGACCCTTATGGTTGGCCCATTCTAGAATCCAGACTAGCTCCTTATCCCATTTAAGCAAGCATGCAAACATAAAAATATTTCATAATTTGTCCATTTCTTTTCTAATTGATTAAATATGGCCGTTTTAACTCAACAAACCTTTTGAACCTATGACCTGTTTTAATAACAATTTGACTAAGAAATTTTGTTTGGGATCAACTTTTAACCTTAACAATGACAAAAAAGAATTATATCATTTATTTTTTTCTATTTATTATATGATTTATGATATTTATATTTTTAAAAATTTTCTTGTTTCTTTTTTTTATTTAATTCTAAATCATTCAACATATTATTTTAAAAAAAAAGTGTTTTACATGCAACATAATAAATCAAAGTTTGAATCTCCCTTATAAGATGTGTCAACATTTATTGACCAATCATGTCTAAGAAAGAATTGTGTTTGGAGGAGCAAAATTTTTGGAAACAAAAAAATAAAAAATACTCAGAAGTTCGGTTTATTCATTTGTCTATTTTTTCTATTCTTTCCGTCTGTCTACTAATACATAGTTGGCTAGGAGGTGAATTGTGGCGGTGTTCAAAGATCCATCAAGAACATTTCTTCTCTTCAACACAAACTCAATTTCTTCTTCCACTCAATTTCTCTCTCTCTCTCTTTTTCTTCAATTCTCACACAAAACAAAGAAACCATGAAATCCGACAGAGAGAAGGAGAAAGAGAAAGAGAACAATCACTGCATCAGTTCTCATATGCAAACCAAACAAATTTTTCTGGTAAAACCAGTTCCCGTGAACCACTTTCAAACTAGTTTTAGGTTCAAAACCAATTTCAAACCGTTAGGAGTATCGAAGGAAGTGCACCGACAATGGGTAGAACATAACACATGCTTACAAATTAGTCATAAATAGTAAATTATATATTCATTAATTCAATGATGTATATACATAGTATAAAAAAACACATTCTCAAGAATTCATATCATGAGGGTTTGGAAAAAATTATTTTACTCACCTCTTGAAGTAAGAAATTTGTGTTTTTTGTTATTTAAAAGAATTTTCTCGCTCTCTTTCTTTTTCTCGGTCCTTACACAATCCACTAATACATACCGTTTATGTGTGATTACAAGAGAAATAATTGTATATCCTTATATAAGAATATTGTAAAAATTTGAAATTTGATTAATCAATATTTCTCTTTTATCTATTATCTTTAATTGTAATTATTTTTAACCAATCCAATATATTATTATACTAATATTTTTTTTCAAAATAAAAATAATAATCTAATATTTTAAAAAAAAATTATTTTTTTAATTACTAAAAGATATATTTTATTTTCATGAACCTCATAATTCTAACTATTTTTTATATCTTTTACCATAATAATAATAAATAGGTGAACAAAATTAACTACTACTAGGGGTGGGAATAGGCCAGGCCAGACTTTGAAAGGCCTGAGCCTAGCCTACGATGAATGGTTGAGGCCTGAGCCTGACCTATAGCCTATCAAAGACTTTTATTTTGGCTCGACCTGACATTTTTAAAAGCTTGGCCTGACCTGATAGCATTTCTAAAAGTCTTTTTCACAGTAAATATTTAATATTTTATGGAGTAGGACCGTAATAGGAAAGTTAAAGAAAAAGGAAAGTCAATCAAAATAATGAGGAATATAAAATGACACATGACTCACACCTAAATTGTAATTAAAGTCCTTAATTATAGGAATAGAAATTATGGAGCAGTAATGTGTAATCAAAGTCTGATAGTTTAAAAAAAATTAATTGTATCCAAAAAATTATATATATATATATATATAGGCCGGCCTATCAAGCATATAAGGCTTTTTAATAAGCCTAAACATGGTCTGTTTAATTTAATAGGTTTTTAAAAAAGTCTGAGCCTACCATTTTAATTAAATAGGTTAGTTCAGACCAGACTTTATGTAGGTCAGGTCGTAGGCCCCTGTAGGCCGGCCTGACCTATTCTCACCCCTATCCACTAGGACTTTGGTTGCTCTCTGAGTTATGTATACCTAATTTTTGTGCAATTAATGATTTGATTTTAATATTTGCAATTTAGATCATGAAAAGTAATTGAAACGAACTACACTATTCTAAGACTATAATCAGGTGAGAAAAACAAACACGAGGAGTGATGAATAATCTTGAACACAAGAATTCAAATATGTTGGGACTTTTCTACTAAAACTACTATTGATATAATGTTAATAGTTTTTTTTATTTAACATTACTCCAATTATCACGTAGACTTACTCATTTACTTTAATCATGATTCCTCACGTGAAAGAGTCTAATTTCACTAATTTTTTTATTAATCTCTTAAAAACTAAATTAGTGGACATAGTCATTAATGTTGTTTTTTTCTCTCTCTCAAACTCACACTGAGAACATAGAGGGATGGGAATCGAATACAATTAATAATTCAGGCACAATAACTTTATGCTTGATATTCACACAGCTATATGCCCATTTATTGGCATTTGATTACAATATAGAAACAAAATGAGGAAATAACTTGATTATCAAGTGGTAAGGACATTTATAATTACTATATAGTAGTAAGTATTAGTTTAATGGTTTGACTTCTTATACTCCAAACCATTTAACTTTGAAGGGCCCAATATTAGAAAATGGAGGGACCACGACGACAACACAACTTGGTACCTATAAATATCTCCATACCTTGATTTATCATTACTCATACTAGTTTCCTCTTTGCATTATTTTAAAACTACTCAACTTTTATAGATTTCGTAAAGAATCTGTAATCTAGTCAACATTTATTTTCCAATTACCTGCAACAAATCAATATTTAATAAAAAAAAAAACACAAATACTTTCATCATTGGAAATGTTGTAAAGACCTTTTTCTTGTAATGCTAGTGATCATCAAATGCATCACTTTTTCCACCTGCCAAAAGCCACATATGCTAGCAAGGATATATTAAGCAACTAAAATATCAATTGTGACTGTGTCAGTTCGTCTAATCATTGTAATCAATGAATCATGAGTAAATTATAAAGTGAATTTAACATTATATTTTAACTTAAAATTTTAAAACTCAAGTTTATGAGTGTTATCTCACTTATATGATGATTAATCTTCTCATTCTTATTTAATAAGAGATTTCATCTCACTTTTATACTCTAACAATTGTTAGAATACAAGTGTAAGATAAAATAAACTTTATCACCAACAAGATGTAATAAAACTTTACCCGATGAAGCAGCATTACAAAAAAGTTCCCCTTGAAGCAAAGGAAAAAAAAATCAAGACACAAATCAGAAGTCACCTGAACACAACAACAGAACAAAATCTCATTTCACACAATGGAACACATAAAAGCTAGATGGGATTTGGCTACGGGTAAGAATGAGAGAACTTGCAATAGATGCTAATTTAAATACATTCGTAGAATCAATGTGAAGTCACATACAAGTTGTAGTGGTTTGTTATCGCATTATCAATATGGAGGATTAATGTAGAGAAGTTGGAAAGTTTATATTCTAATAATATATGAACTAATTAATATTATAAAATACTTATATTAGCTATGTTTATTGTTATGTGATCAAATTAATTGTAAATATATTATGTAACCGAGCAGATATCAATGCTGATACATCGGATGATAATAAAAATTCATTTATGGTCTACAATATATAGAATCACCCAAAAGCTTTTCAATTTCATCCGATTTCTGCATAATGTCTTTCCTTTTCAATATTTCCAACTTTTAATTTCATAAGAAAAGAAAGAGAGGTAAATGAGACTGGTATACCGGTTTCCATCTTGTTTTTGTGCTTTTGTATCATTTTTACACAATGTCCTCGTAAAAATGCTTCTTGAACGCATCCATATGCACCACTTGTAGACCTACAACAACCAACAAAGATCCATCCCCATTAGGACCTTAAACATGTACCATATGGAGTAGTGTGTCAAACTAAATGAAGAAGCATTAATAAGGTGCAACACTTAATTATTGTGTTCGTTAATCACAATTCATCTAATTTTTTTTTTTTACTTCTTTAACCAAAATACTCAAGCCAATTAGTTAGTATGAATTATGATATTTAGACACATTAAATGGATGATCAATGATAACTCCGAAATATAAGCAAATTTGATAGTCAATTTGGATTAATAAATGGGTGTAGTTTCTTTACTTTATTATTTTTTAAGGAAATAATGAAGAAATTAACATCTTTGTAATTTTTTATTAGCAAAATTCAAAAGAAGAAGATTTCAAGTGTTTTAAAGAAAAAATTGATGCAAAAATCGGAAGAAAAGACCTTGAAGAAAAATTGAAAAAGTGAACAGCTCGCTTAGCGTGCCACCCAAGCTTAGCACATGTCCGCACTTAGCATGCAGCTTAGGCTAAGCGTGCGGAAAAGCCCACAACGAAGTTCAAAGGCGCGCTAAGTGCGAAGTCAGCGTGAATATTAAGTTACCTAATGCCTATATAAGGAGGAGGAAACAGAAGGAAAAAACACACAGTCTCAGAGCAATCCAAACCCTGGGTCTATCCCTTAAGGGAAATCCTCTTTTCCTTAGTCATTCCCCTTTTTCTTATTACTAGTCATCCAGTCTTTTCTTTCATTAGTCTCTGAAGTATAAAACATTTCATGATTATGAGAGACTAAACCCTCCTCAGTTGGAGCCTAGCAGTCAAAGCCCCTTGTATTGTAATTGTTCTTTTGATCTATTAATGCAATTTCAATTTCTATTGTTTTTTACTGCTTTTCATTGTTATTGTGTGGTTTGGTCATCCATGCATCTGTTTTTAGGGGTTATTCATTGGGAAATGATAATGTCTAAAGAACTGGAAAAAGATATCTCAACATTGCATTGCTAGGGATATAGTGACTTTATTGTGCCTCTATATACATCTTTATACTTAATGTTGTTTATCATTCCATCTTTGCAAAGGGACTTGGAGAGAGAATACATAAATTAGGCTCTTCATCCTTAGAAATAAGGGGAGAGCATATTAGTAGATGTGAGTGAAAATTGAGAAAACATTTAATAAAGAAAGTCATTAATATTGCATAAAGGATAGTTAGGCATGCCAGACCCCAACATAATTGCATTTTGAACTCATCTTTTACATTTAAGCTATTGTTTAATTTTCTTGTTATCTTTTTCTTTTGTCCTTTTACCCTCAAATTTCACACTTATAATTTCTTTCCTCTTCTACTTCTATTGCTCACAAATTGGGTATTTTCCAACGCAAGTACAAACAAAGTTTCCGTGGACTCGACATTCGATTTTTCGTTTTAATCTTTATTACTTGTGATAAAATTAGTACACTTGTCAATTTATTAACAATCAAATATGATGGTGTTTGGGTGATCTATGAAACTTTTTGCAGCAATCACAAAGGGTGGTGGCGTTTTGGTCAATCTAGCTATCACGTGGAATTAGCTATATATGTATGTCGAACATGACACATCAACATGGAAGTTTTGATTTTTTAGTTAAATTTTGATGTTTGGTTTAAGTTTTTGGTTGAATTTGGAAACTGAGTTTTCTTGCTGATGAAGTTTTCTTTTTGGGAATGTGATGATTATGGTGTTTGTGTGTCTATGTTAAAGATGTAAGGAGGTTGCATTGCAATTGCACTTAATCCGTGAATTCGTTTAACTAATCCAATTATATTTTGGAAAATCATGTTTGAACATCCCTTGAATATAGATATGGACAGGTCTACATGTAAATTAAGTATGGCAATTGCCCCACAAATTAACTATGGCAATTGTCCCACTTCTTACACGGACCAAATAAATTGGTCTGCCCCCGCCCTGCGAACCCCGCGGGTCAAACAGGCCGGTCCGCGGGCCTAATTTTAAAAGAATTTTAATTTTAATAAAAATATAATACAATCAAATTAAGTTCAATACAAATGTAAATAAAATCTCAATAATTAGTCAATTACATCAATAAAATAAAAAATGTCTTAACAAAAGAAAATTCAAGTAATAAATCTAAAATATGAAATTTAAACATCTCCAACAACAAATGATTTCATATTTGAAGTGACTTGAGCCTTCTCCATCTCTATATCTTCATCTTCTTTTCCTAAAACTCGAAATAATAATAAATATTAGAATAAAATCAAGTTAAGTGATTAAAAGAAAATAATTATTACATATTATTTACCCTGCATAACAAATACTAGTAACCAATTTTTAGTATATATTGTCAACAAGAAGTCTAGTTCGATATTTGTTAAGCACACGTGAAGAGAAAAAAATGCTCTTAGCTTGCTATAACTAATATGAGTTATTTTTTATAATAAAAATATATTGAAATATCTTTAAAAAAATTTATTTAACAATTATTTTTGACTTAAATGATAAGAATTGATATTTTTATTATTTATAATTTTCAGATATAAAAATGATGGATTAAAAAAGAAAAAAATCAAAAAAATATTAAAAAAGAAAATTTTTAGCAGGTTATCACATATCTTTCTTATCTTAATCTTTTATTTTTGTTATCTTTTATTTTTCTATCTTATCATTTTTTATCTTTATCATCGTTTAATTTAAATCTTTTATTTTTATCTTTATCTTATCTAATATATTTCTTTATATGTTATTTTAAAAAAAAGTTAACACCATCTTTAATATATTTATTCTAATATATATTTTTATTAATTAAAATTTCTTAAGAAAATTGACATTTTTTTAGTGAAAGTTATAAAATCGTGACTATTATAAAATATAAAATGTAAAAAATTTCATGATTTTTAATAAAGTTTTACTATTAGTAAATGATCAAAATAATAATGTGGATGTAGCAATTTATAAGGAAATTGTGAGGATGTAAATCCCTAATTCCCAATTTAATAAAGTAGATAAATATGCTTGAAACGGTGGTGTGTGGGTTTTAGGGTTTTTGGCAGCAAGGATGGCGTCGAGACCAGAGGTAGTTGCGCCGCCTGAGATTTTCTACGACGATGCCGAAGCTCGCAAGTACACCTCTTCTTCCCGTATTGTTCAAATTCAGGTTTTCCCCGTTTTCTTCTTCTAATTCCCTATTCAATTTTCGTTCTTTGTGAAATTCGTTCATTCATTAATTTCTCTGTGCCAAATAGGCGACGCTGTCAGAGAGAGCTCTCGAACTACTTGCTTTGCCTGATGACAGCGTTCCTAAATTACTCCTTGATATCGGTAATTTTAATTTAATTCAATTTAATTAATCTCTCTCTCGCTTTCGTCGAAATTTAATGGCTTATGAATGGTCGACGTAGGTTGTGGATCGGGACTTAGCGGTGAGACACTCTCCGAGAATGGACACCATTGGATTGGGCTTGACATTTCAGCATCAATGCTTAGTATGTTTATGTTTTGAAATGTTGTTTGCTATTCCTATCTATTTTGCATTTTTATATTTTTTGTTAATTTTATTTGTTTTTGTTAAACTGGTAGATGTTGCGGTGGAGCGAGAGGTTGAGGGTGACCTTTTACTTGGTGACATGGGTCAGGTATATATACTATTCACCTGATTTCTGCTTGATCAGTATTATTGCTATTGATATTCCAGTTCAATGTTATTGTGTTATAATTTCTGAAGACTTTCAATTTCCTTTTTTTTTTATGTTATAATACTCTTGTGTGTGTTTTTTGGTCATGATGTTTGTGTGCAATGAACGAGTTATTCTTAAAAAAATAAATATAACATCTATGCTCTGCATCTTGCCTTACCGTTTTTCTTTCACTTCGTCTTTGGTTTCAGGGTCTAGGAATTCGTCCTGGAGTTATTGATGGGGCCATCAGTATATCTGCGGTTCAGGTGTGTTTTCAACATAAATGACTAAGTCAAACTAAATTAGATTATTACCGAATGAGCCTCACGTTAAATGTGAAAAAGCAAGGTCTGAGTTTGGGCAGAGCACATAAGGGGTGAATGGAATGATACTCAGTTATGATATGTTATGTGAATAATTGTAACTTCTCCACCAAGTTTGATAGGGAGCATCTCATTTTCATTATTAATTCTGTGGACATTTATATGACGAGGCAAACTTTTATATGACAATGCAGTGGTTATGCAATGCTGATAAATCCTCTCACAACCCTCGATTAAGATTGAAGTATGTTCCTTTACTTGTTTATTGTATTGCTTTATATTTTTCTTCTAAATTTTTATGTTTTGGGTTAGCTCTAACCATGTGGGAACTTGCACAGTTCTGTGCTTCTTTGCATCTCACTATCTATAGTGAGATTCAATAATTCTGGAACTGGAACCTATCTCCTTTTCTCTTTTTCTCTAATAACTTATAATCCCAATTTCTGATGTAGGGCCTTTTTTACATCTTTATACAAATGCTTATCAAATGGAGCTAGAGCAGTATTTCAAGTGTATCCTGAAAATATAGACCAACGTGAATTGATTTTAAATGCTGCAATGCATGCTGGATTTGCTGGTGGTATAGTGGTGGATTTTCCACACAGGTATGAGTAAATAAATCTTATAATACTACTATGGCTCATTTGTTTCATAAAAATAATGTGCTGGAAACAAATATAGTCTGTATTTTTTTACTGTTTTTTTCTATCAGTCAGCACAATTGTTTTTTAATTTTTTTCTTCTAGTTTTTGGTCTAAAGGGTCATGTACTAGCTATATCAATTTGGCAAAAAATATTCATGTATTATTTTTACCTTTTGCTAAGAGAACATAAAAGAAAATCAACTTTTGTCTATTGTGAAACTCAAATTTTGTCTATAATCCTCTCCTTTGTTCTTGTGTCACTGTATGTTTTGCTTAGCAATATTCGTGAAAACTCGCAAAAAATTATTGAATATCTCAAATGAATCTTAAGCTGTATACTTTCTTCAGGAAAATATCCACAACCACTAGCTGGGGTGGAACCATAAAATATTTATCGAGGTAGCTAGATTATAAGATTAATGCAAGTCCAAAAGAATCAAGAGATAGCAATATTAAAGGAAAATCTAAATTTGATGGCTTTTTACATTCTGAAAAAAAACTAGTAAACTCAAAATGATTGACAAAAATGTCCAAATATTCTATCATATAAATTTTGGGGTAGCCGGTTATATTTATCTTAGCTACTCATGCTTAAAAATGTTACCCCTAGAATGTGTAATATATCTGGACACTGATGCATTGTTGATTCACTTCTCACTTCCACATAGTTATAAATTTATCACCAATTATGTACACTACTATTTGACAGTAGGGGTGTAGTGTTTTATTTGATGTGGTTTCTAGCTATGATTTCTTTTGAATAGCATCATTTTGCCTAGCCTTCTTGAGCATGGTGTTTCACTAACTGGAGAACAATTGTCTTATTATAGTTCTAAGAAGAGGAAGGAGTTTCTTGTTCTCACTTGTGGTCAACGCTCGGTAAATGTGTCCATTTCCAAAGGTAAAAATGAAGATAGGGAGAGTTGCTCTGATGAGGACAGTGAAGATGAAGAAAAACAGACAGTGAGTCTTGCCACATTTGCGAATTCAATTTATATGATAAGTTCTTTAAATAATAATCTTCCTAAAAATATGGCTTTCTTTACAGAGCACCTGGTGTTAATTTTTTCTTTATTTGATTAGTTGGCTGTATTCATAGATCACTACCTATATTGCAGATTTTGGAAATGCAAGATGTGGACAAGTTATGCAAATGCTATTTTTACCTGTAATTGCTCACAAGCTTATGACTAGTTTTACTTATCAGACAAAATAAAAATACTGCAGGTATGTATATCAGACAGGCATAGACCGCGGAAGAAACAGAAGAATAATAAGAGTGGCAAGGGAAAGGAATGGTTACTAAGGAAGAAAGAGCAGATGAGAAGAAGAGGAAATGTTGTTCCTCCAAATACCAAGTACACGGGTCGGAAACGGAAGGATCGCTTTTGATCTTGTCTGGCATTTGCCTCAGGGTCGTGAGTATGAAAAGCTAGTCCTATTTGTTATTTGTTAATTGCCGTTACCAATTGCATCTTGCTCGGGTCTTGAAGGCTACTCATACATGCACGTTCCTGCAGTCAAAGGTGTTTGATGGAAGCCTTGAAGGATATGTGGTATGTTGGAATCAGTTTTGTTTTTTCTTTTCTTGAGGGGAAATCCTCAGCCATTGGGGCTATGATTTTGTACGTGTTTTTAAAATACCGATAAATATCATTTTTGCTTTAGTTGTATCTATTTGGCCAACTTATGCATTTAAATGTGAGGCGCACAATTCCAGAATACAAGTAGCTTTTCAAGTTATGAGTGATTATAGTTGTGTATCCATTTTACATTTTTTTGTTTTTTTACTAATATAATCTTACGGTATTTTTTCTGTGTTCACATTTATCACACTTAATACCTTCTGACTGTAATGGAATCTTACTGTAATGATTATTTGAATTGATCATTGGAAAAAAAGTTTGCCTCATGAAACGACCACCAATAGAAATGATTGGTTTTGATTAATGGTATTATTATTTAAGTAGAATTAAAATCGATAGAATTTATCAGTTTAAGTAAATTAGTATAATTTGAAAGTTTTCTTCATGCCAAGTTCATAATTAGGGTTAGAATTTAGGTTTTGGGGGAGGGGGTTTAGAGAATGGGTAATGGTATGAGTTTTTCCTTGATTTTTTCATTCATTACATATAATTTGAGGAGGTCGAATCCAGAATAATTAATATTTGCTCGTGTATAAATGATCAAAGACGAACAGATATCTAATTTGTCAATTGAATTTAAATAGTAAACCTGAATGCCTTGTTCATGCCAACCTCATAAATAACAATAGCTTAACGATGAAAATGAAATCATTTCAGCATGAAATTTATACTACTTTTGGTCCTATTTATAAGAAACTTTTCTTATAAATAGGACCAGAGGTACTAGTATATTATTTATTACCATTTTAATACACTTTAAACTTTTGATTTTACTTTAATTGTGTTCATGCACCAATAGTAATTATGTTATTTTGGGCATAATGCCATACTTTTAACTAGAGCTTCAAGCTTTTACCCAGGATCAGCTCCACCACATGTTAACGATGCCACAGCCTGATATCAGGAATCCTCGTCCGAACAAATGGAACATTAAAAACAGCCACCATTTAACTAAATCAACGTACAAACCACAAGGACGAGAGAGCAGATATTAAGGAGACAAACCCTTGATTGTCCCCACACTAAAACCACAGTAAAGCAGAGAATATCCAGTAAATTTACATCACGAAGGATTTCCTCCCAACTAATTATACCCAAGCAATCATACAAACCAATTTACTTAACTGACATTACATTAAGTGCACAACATGTATGCATACACTGATGTTTCTTGAAGCCATGAATGTCGGAACTATCAGATATGAAGCCACAGTAGCATTCGTTTTTTCAATGGGAAAAGCCCAAAGATCCAATATCTCATCTGTCTCCTGTAACACAGAAATACTAGTTGTGCTTGCATGGAAGCATTGCGCAAGACCTTTATTGTCATCATGATCCATTTGTTTGGTTCTCTGCAGGCAAAATAAAGGGATAAGAAAGCATAAAAGGACTCTAAAAATAAAACATTTTTCAAACATTTTATAGGTTCTAATTAACATTCAAAGTACACACAAAAGTCCAAATCAAATATAATACTTAGTCTTAATAGCCTGTTTAGTTCTAGTGACAACACGCACATCTCCTTTTCACATCCAATTAGAAGCTAGTCTATATAGCTTATACAATGTTGGTATTCCAATCAACATTGGTATAAAAGTTCAAAAGTAAAAAATTAAAAAAAAATACAACTAAAGTATTTTAAGTTTTCATGTAGTGTCTGATATGGATACATATCTGATATTACTATTTAGATGTGCCCGTGATACTAAGAATATTAATTAAAACTTTAGGATTTTCAGGTAGCAATATGTTTTATTAATCCTGTCACCATCTTCGGTTGAAGATAACAACATTCCCATGTTATGAAAAAATGCTAATATTGAAGATAACAACATCCCCAGGATGAAGATAATCCTAAAGCCTCTGAAAAGATGCTGTCCATTTATATCACTACAAATAAGTTAAATCCAAATCATCAATGCTTGTACTGGAGACCCCTAACCAGAGATTAAAACATTATTCTTTTATCACACTATTTAGTTCTTCAATATACCAAAAATGAGTCAATGCCACTCGGCAAAGCTCAAACATTTTCTCGAGCACACCCTACTGACCTCATTATATATTACTAGAAGAATACAATCATGCTTTATGTAAATTAACCAGGATGTGTATTGTAAACCAAAGTAAACCAAGGCACTAGGAGTAACACCTTCTCCAAGTAGCTGTTCAAACCGAGCCACAATGTGTTTTCCATAAGTGTATTTTTTCAAAGCATGAGCATGAAGTCTTATGCGAGAAAGTAATGTTGCTCGCTGATTTTCAGAACAGATCTCAAAAACCTTCTGGATCACATAATTTGCAAATTGGTCTTTCATCATTGTCTACAATGAAATCAAGCATGGTGTAGTAAGCGAAGAGTACAAACACCAAAATGCATGGGTCATGCCATTTATCAAATGAACCTATTAATTATAGCATAATTCACATTACATGTAAAGAAGAACTTTCTACCATTGTAATAATTTGGAAGACCTCAACAATACTAAATATAGCATAATAATCATAATATATGGAATGATCAATAATTCCAGCTCGTAATTAATATAGAAAAAGAGTAGTTTTAGTGTCTCAGTCAACAATAAAATGAAACTTGAAAGACTCTAGATCGGTAAAGTAGAACAGAAAAAACAATAGCCATAAAAGCCCGCTGCTAGACATTCAAGTACAATATTTTCCAGTTTTTAGTAACCATACACATGCCCTCTTAAACAAAGATCAAGAAACAAGCAAATATGCCTTCATTGTCATGTGCAGGTGTAATTCAGATACGAGTAACCCACTTATTTGCATTGTAACCCAGCTACCTTCCTCTTCCTGTGAAGCAGTATGTCTGGGATTCTCCATGAACCCTGGGTAGCTCAGAACACATTTTAGAAGCAGAAATAAGGAGGCTAAGATTTGACTGCGGTTTGTCATTTTTGAAGTTAACTGGATTATTTGATTTGAAAGGAATACCAATGACCACTTTTCAGTGCTCTGCTCATGGTTGTTACAAGGAAGTCTATATTAATCATATATGTAGAGAGATTGTACGCCTTTATATTTTAAAGCTATTTTTGTAATGCTGTTTTCTTCTCCCCTACCCCCTCCTTTCTTTTGGGAGGATTTTTTGCCTTCCCCCAGTTGAACTTTCTTGAACATTCTCTTCATTTCTAATAGTAATATTTTTATCAAAAGAAAAACAAGCAAGCAAAACTCTAATCCAACAGCTTTCCCAGATAATTAGGTTGCAATTTTTCTTTTATTCAAGTTTCAGGGATAAAATCTGCTATGCATAATAATATATGAACATTTTATTAACTAGTAAATGTGATTAGCCTTGAGAATTTAATACTTACCAATAAATTATCATTTTGTTTGTCATGTCCAACAATCTCCGCAATTAACAACTGCCGATCAGTAGCATCACCATACTCCAAACATTTCTCAACAACATTTGATGCAAATTTATGCTGGCTTAATTGGAAAATATGTCCAGATAGCTTGTGAATAATTTGACTCCTTTCCTGAGGCTTTCCTCTCTCCAACACATGCTGTAAAGAGATAAGCAGAGCATCATAACTAAATAAATGAAATAAAATCTTAGACATTAAAGGTCAACAAGCCATAAAAATATCCCATGTACAAAATAGTTAATGTTAGGCAAGTAAACCCCAGAATTTAACTATATATCATTCCAAGCATATTAGATAAAGCTGTTTGAAAAGGCATTATCAATTAACACATACACAAAACAAGTATTTATAGGCCAAGGACAGTAGAAGAGGACCTCATCCCCTCAACAAAAAATACACACACACACAAATACAGAGAATCTGCAAAATTTTATTTGTAGGTCGTGCTTGGAAATGAATTGGGTTGTTCCCTCCCAAAACTGCACATTTTTATTAACTCTAGTCATCAGCATTTCCCTATCTCACAGTTGAGCACATTAACATAAGCATGCACAAGTATAAGTCCACTTTGTAATAATATTTTGAAAGACAATAAGTTGGAGTAACAATACAAAGGCCATCCTACAATTTATATGTCATTGGCACCATCTATTTCAAACCTTGGCTCATTACATTATCTCATGTACCAGACGACCTTAACCATATGATCGCCATAAAATACCATTCATGTTTTTGAAATTTAGAATCTAATTCATATTTAACAGCAATATCTAAACTTGTTAAATAGATGCTTTCTCAATTACATGGGCTAAATAGAATTAGCTAAAATCGCATCCAATGGCTCAAATAACAGGTGCTTTATGACCTTCTTGATTCAACAGAGACTATGTCAAAGTAATGTTATCTACCTACCCTCACCCTAAAATAACCAACAAAACTCAAAAGCTGTATAAATTATATGGAATTTCTTTGAAATAGGTTAACTGCTTATATGAGGTGAAATACAAGACGCGGTGAACTAGAAATTTAGAAATATTAAAAATCAACAGAAACAAAAATCCAAGTAGAAAAAGTATATGGAAACTTATGATTAAATTTGAGATTAAACACCATGTTAATAAGTGATCTGGCAAACTGAAAATTAAAGAGGGTTTAGGATACAAGTACAAATTAGAATAAAGTGAAGGGGAGCCTAGGTGAAAATCATAAAAAGGGTGTGTCTATACCTCCAACTTGATTTGATTCAGTTTCTATTATGCATCATAACCACCCCCCACTGCTAAAAAAATCAGCATAGCAATTAACAGGGGGAGAAAAATAGTAACTAACCTGCGTAACATAATTCCCATACTGGTCCTGAGCAAGAGTAAAAACTGACTCCAAGATTTCATCAACAATAAACTGACATTGAACCTCATTTGAACAATGCTCTAGAACTCTCTACAAGAAACATTATCATGGAACTGAATGCGCAATCAAAGAAACATCAATTTCTTTATGGAAAAGGTAAATACAATAACCTTACCTGTATGACTCGGCAACCATATGGATGCATAGATAGAAGAGCAATTTGACCACGAAATGCAGATATTATAAAGTCAATGTTTTTAGTTGGAATAGATTCAATGCACTTCTGTATTACATGATTCCCATTTTGGTCACGGACACATCTCATAACATTTCCATCTAGCTCATGAACAAGTTGAGCTTTCTGTTCAAGATCGATAACCTCAAGTGCCTGCACAGGCACAGAATTGAAATAAATGAAATGATAGATTCAAACCGACACACACAGAATATACTGGAAATACCTGTATTTTATAATATCCTTCTGCTAAAGACAGTTACTCAGTTTGGCTTTCAAAAAAGAAATACGCATACAATGGAAAAGAAATGAAAAGAAACAGAAATATCTCAACTCCAAGTAAATAATTTTCCCAATATATAAAGTTAGGGCTGAAGTAAATAATTTGCCCATCCAAATATGTAGTTTCCCAGCGTGGGAAATTATGCAACTTGTAATTTTCATGGAAAACAAACAGACCATAAATACTCTCATATTGATCTATTGCAAACAAACTTATTTTTTCATTACTAGGAACTACACCTTGGCTAGAAGAAGAAAAGATAAATTTCTGAGATAAGCAGCCCCATTTTCAGATTGTAATTTGCAAAAAGCTGGACATCTAGCAAATGCTTAAGTAGGATCTTCATATTTTCAGATCATTAATAAATCTCAATCAGAGATCACGTGGTTCAAAATGGTAGAAATAAAGTCATACTGACTAAAATCCATGAACATATTTTGTAACCAGATTGCAATAGCTTTCAAGACAAACAACTGAGATGAATATATACCAATGTCTTAATGTTATATGAATAAAAAAAATTACATACCTTTTGGATTACACGACAGCCATACATCTGCAGACTTAAAGGCAGTATCTGGCCAAGAAGTCGATTTGCAAGTTCCTTTCTCTGCTCAGGGCTTCCATACTCAAAAAACTATGCACAAGAGAAACAGACAAATTGAGCATAACAGATTCCAGACAATCATAAAGTTAGTTAATGACAATGTACATCACTTCAAAACATACCTTTTGGATTACATAGTTGCCAAATACATCAGTCATTAATTTTGAAGTATGTGGAAGAACCTCTTTGAATACTAATTCCTTCTCTTCAACGCCACAGCTTTCCAACTTCTGCTGTATAAAACGGCTCCCATGCTGATCAGTGCTGGAGTTAATAAAAAAAATGAACTTAATTTCCAAAGCCAAGGAATTGATAAAGTGATAGGTAAAAAGACCACCGAAAATAGTACTTGCCTAAATTCAACTATATGTCCAATAATATCGGATAGCTCAAATCTGCGACCTTTGCCAGATTTTAACTCTTCAAGAAAAATAGCAATTTTGGGGTCATGAGCACTGTCAAAGGCTCTTTGACCTTGCCATCCAGATAATAAACCTCCATTTCTACCAGAAGCTGGAGAGCGTTTCATTTCATTCCTTCCACCTAGAAGGCCAGGACTACTTTCTGGGTATCCTGATAAAACTGGTCTACAAAGTGGGGAACTTGGATACTGGGGTACAAAACCCAAATTTGAAGGGTGTCCAAAATAACCAGGGTGTATTAGCCCATCTCTATTAGAATTCAAATTAGCACCAGTTTTCTGATTATGTAATTTTTTGTCATCCAAGTAAGCACCACTATTGGGCCTTTTTTGGGAATCAAAGGGACCAATTTGGCCGCCAACACTGGCTCTAGGTGCCAGCAGATGAGCAGATACACCATATCCCTCCACAAAAGGTTGTTGATGATATTGCATGTAAATAGGATCACTAAAAGAAGGCTGCAGAGGAAATCCAAATTGTCCAAAAAACTTGTTTGCATGCATCATTTCAGCTCCGTGTGAAATGTTTCCTGCAGTAGAAGAAATCCCTGGTGCTTGGGGAGTAAAACTAGAACCAGTAGCCCCGTCAACAAGTGGTACAGAACCATGAGGAGGGTATGCAGCAATATATGGAGGAACAGCTGTGGGACTAAAAGGGTATGCACCTATATATTGCGGAGAATATATACCCGAAGCCTGCAAATTAGTGTAAAATGGATTTGCTGAGGTCATATAAGCTGCTGCTGCTGTAGCATATAGTGGAGGCGTATACCCTGATGATTGCAGTACAGGCTGGACATCAGAGGAGAACTTGCTGGGATTGTGAAGAAACTGCTCCATACCAACATATGTGCATTTTTCACTTTGAGAATTGGTGTTAGGCACCACACATGGATAGTTTTGTTGCTGGTGTTGCATCAAATTATTCTGGCAGCTGTTCTTCCATTTATCTTCATAACTCTGGCTTTCTGAATTTGGTAGATTAGATACATTGAGAGCCCTTAATTGAGATTCTACAATTGTAACATCTAAGACATTAAATCCCATGCTTCCAGTGGAATTGAGAGATGATGAGCTTGTGACAGGGGCACGGGAATCAACAGTTGATGACAGCCTTACATCATCTGCACCTATGGTAGGTTTTACAGCATCCACTGTGGTGACAGGAGGGCCAAGAGAAGAACTGGAACCAGTATCCACATCAATTAGTTCATCCACCACTCCAAGAGACTTATTATATACAGGTGACATGATATGGGGAAAATCTTCCTGAAAGTTTGAAGTTTAATACAGAAAAAAAAATCATGCATTCAAAATCAGAAAATTAATCTGGAGGAGGAAAAAAACAAAAAGGTTAAGTGAGTGTCTACAGTCAAATCTTGGACTCAAACTTACTGAAAATAGTAAAAGAAAAAAGTCATCACAATCGTGGGATCAGTACACAGAACCCACTGCAGCAGGAAAGAGGCAAAAACAAAAGGAAATAAATGCAGAAGAAAGTAAAATTCCAACAAGTGTTCATGTGTAAAAATTCATGAGACTAATCCAATAATTTATATGCAGAAAACTTGAGCGATTTTACAAATTCAGAAATTGATATCACAATAATCACCAGTACTAAATTTGTGTCCTGAGATGATGTTGAAGCCGCATCCTGTCTATGCCATTTTCCACTAGCTTTGTCTAACAAATTATTATACAGCTTTTGGGTCAAATCATCCTCAGACTCCTCCTTGTGTGTTGCAAGAGTTCCTTGTGACAAATGAAAAGACCCTTTACCACTATCATCTGCAGAAGACAATCACCAATTACTGTTAAGAGCCTAAAACTATCAATATGGTGCACCAGACAGGACACTTTCCCATGATACAAGTGGGGGAGGATATTTAGCGTTTAAGTTGACATTGCAATAGTCAAATAAGCAAGATAAAGTAGTAATTGGTCTTCAGACTCACATTTTTGCATAGCTCTGTTCCGAGATCCCAAGCTCGCATTCCTGGTGGTGTTCTGGGATAACAAGTTTTCTATGGCCAGAAATGAGCCTTCCATGCTCGGAGGTGCACTGCCACTGCGGTTGGGTACTGCATCCTTTCCACTGCCATGAAACCTATGGCCATTTAAAAATATACCCAGATCCTCTGTTGCCATGTGACGGGATGGCGAGCCAAAAGTTGCAGCTTCCTTAAGAGACGGCCATTTACTCCCAGCTTCAGAGATTCTAATTGGACTCTCAGTTGCCATATATTGGAAGATTAGTTAGCCCCGTCTTTTGTAATGGAAACAAGAAATGCCATGTTGCCTCCTAAAGTTCACCCACAAATTGTCGCATTAGCATAAACTTCCAACGAGAAATGAACTTTATTACACTAGAAAAGTAAGCAAGCATAGTACTAAACAAGAACAGAGATGAAATAACATATCGAATTACTGACAAAATAGAATGCTTCACGTAAATTTGTAGAAGTACAATGCAAAATCTCACATGCAAATTCACACAGTTAAATCACGATACAGACTCGCAGAGAGTTAAATTATGATATTTTGTGATGTTCCTTAAAATCATAACAAGCTTACTGTTCAAAATTTCATTTCAAGTGAAAGGTTCTTCCACTTCAACCTTAAGTTAGCCACGATTACAAAACAAGAAAGTATCACCACCAAGGACAGCATCAAACTCTCTACAATTACCTCATACAAACCACCAATTCTTAATTTCGTATAATAATAAATAAGAAGAAGAAGAAGAAATCAGTGAAAGTCACAAGAGATGAGAAAAGGAGTGAAAAATGAATGCATGAACACACAGAAAACATGAGAAGAAAAAGGAATTAGTAGTTGAAGCATGAAGAAAACGAACCTGCGTTTGTTTAGAAGGTGAAGAATGAGTTTGGGAGTTGGAAACCCTAGATTCTCTAACGAAGCAGGGATTGTATAGAGAGAGAGAGAGAGAGAGGGATGAGGATGAGTGTGACTGAAATGGATATGTTATTATTTAATATTTGTTGTTAGTGACTGTTATGGGTCAAGTGCAGTGCAGTGAAGCAGGAGACGAAGAATTTAAAAGTGCGTTTGTAGTTTGTATGTACATGAAAAAAGCGCTATTTCCACACTCCGTTTTGCTATTCTCCGTTTCTGAGTGGTCAGAGTGGGACAAAGACGCAACCAAAATGCCCAAATTAATCATGCGCCTATCATCATCGTCCTATACATGCATTATAGTATATTTTTCACTTAAGCCAATCTTATTGTTGGAATCCAAAAAAAAATCACTGTTAATAGTAAAAAAAATTCTCTAAATATTTAATACAGAAGATTTTTTATTAAACAAAAATAATCATCTCAATTGATTTGCACACTTGATGATAAGAAAATGAAAATTAATTCCTTTTATAAAATTGATAGTATTATATTTTTGTCAAGATTCTTAATTTATTTGAATATAATTTAATTTTAAAAAATTGTATTCATAATATATTATTTCATATGTAGAATAATATTAATTATTGTCTTTGGGATGCTTTTAAATAATTATATAATTATGAAAGTGTACAGTATTATTAATATTTAATGTATCCTACCTAATTTTAATAAAAAAATATTTATTGTCTTTTTTAAGCTCCCTTTCTTAGACTTTTGCATGGATTTCTCTTTCTTTTCTTTTTTTCCTTTTTAGTTTTGAATACATTTACACCTATACTTCAAATTAGATCATACACTCGTGCTATACAGGAGTAAATTATTGTTAAGGAGATTAATTCTATAATTTTTTTAAGAGAAGTCTATCATGTGTCCAGTAATAAAATTTAATTTATTTTGTAAAAATATAAACAACGTGCTTTCATCATAATTTATAATAAAAAATATTTTTTTCTTAATTCTCCCCTTCATCAGGAAAAAATGGGTCTTAATTAACATAGAATTCGATCAATAAATAAATAAAATCTGATAAAAAAATTATTTAAATCGAAAAATATTTTATTTATTAAACTTTAATCAATACTTTTAGAACACTCATTCACATTATCATTTTTTATATTTAAGTTTTAGCCGATTTAATTAAATTTTTTCATAGTCACTTATAAGAAAAAAATAAAAAATATATATATATTAATTTTTTAAAAGTTGATTTTTAGTTTATGCATAAATTAATTTTAGTTTATGGAAAATAAATTTTTTCTTATTTTCTTTTTTATAAATATTTTTAGAAACGTGTTATCCATACATGCTTTTTTTTTATGAATAACAGCACGTATACCAAACAAATGACACAACGTAGAAATAAAAAGTGCAAACCTTCCATATTCCATTATAAGAAGTCGTGGCGACACTTGGCATGAATTATTACAGTGCCAAGTTGATAAGATATATTTAAGGGAAGTTTAAACTTTAAATTACTCCTAGTTTCGTATCTAAGACAACACATAAATGTCTAATTTATTGATTGATAGCTCTCAAGATCCTTTGCCGATAAAATAGATGTTGGATTGAAATTTAAGGTCTTATTTTTAATAGAATTCCAATAATTATTTAAAATAATTTCTCAACAATTACAAATAGTATTATATTATAATATAATTTATTTATCATAAATCCAAAATACAATTTATACTTTTAAAAATAATTATCTATTATAAATTTAAATTATAAAAATAAACACTATACAAAAGAAATACTAATGGATATTGAAAGTAGTCTAAATACCAAAGTGAGGTGTCCAAGTCACAGTTATATTTGCTTTTGGGTATGACTAAATTATAAATTAAAATATTTATTTTATTATAAATTTAAACAATTATTAATGAAAATATTAACAGATATTAAAACTTAAAAGTAGTCTAAATACGAAAACAAAGAATCTAGCAGTTTATCCACATTATTATTTTTGCCTTTGGATATGACTTTATTATATTTCAATGTCATCCGTTTAGATAGATGTAACGACTTAAAATAAGACTAGAGAGGGCTAAAGACATCATATGCTGGAGAGATTTTGCTTCTAATTTTAAATTGCTAAACAATATAAATTTTTTACATTAACCGTAAATAGAATCCAAACTCTTATTAGTTTTTAAAAGTAACTTTTAACCTCGTCATATACTACTTTGAAGTTTTTTCTTTTAACTTTGTTATAGCTTTAAAATATTTTTTAAACTCCAATTTTTTTATTTTAAAAAGGAGGCCCACTTTATAAAAAAATAAGCCCATAGAAAAGAAAAAAAAATACAGAAAACAAAGCTAGAAACCAGAGACAATCACATGAACCCTAACCTAAACCCCTGAGAAATCATTGAAGTTGATACATGGCGGAAGTTAACACTCTGGTGGTGCGGAAGCCCTGTTTTGGTCTTCCAACCGGTTGCCCTCAATGCCTATCTGCTTACATCTATCTCAAATTCGCTCAATTTCCATTCCAATTGGACTTCCACCTCAACAACCCTCATTCTGGTAACACCCATCACCCCCCTCCCCCCCTCTTTTTTTTCTCATATGTAAAGTTTCATTTTTTTGTCTTTTTCTGCTTATGGGTATGCACTTTTTGTTTTGGTTAGATCAAATCCCTTACTTTGAAGTTGGTGACTATGTGGCTTATAACAATGAGAAAGAGGGGATTATTGAGTGTTTGAAGAAAGATGTTGGGGTTGTTGATTTGGATAGTGGGGTTTCTTCACTCCCTGAGTGGATTTCAACTAAAGCAATTCTCACCACTTGGCTTGCTGATGCACTTACCTATGAACTCTGGCTGGGATGTGAAGGCTCCTCTGCTTATAGTATCTATTACCCTGATCTTCCATGGCCATTGGGGAAGATTCTCTCTTGGAAGAAAGCTCATTGGGTGAAGCTGAAACATGGGATAACTAATGACAATGCTGAGGTGAAGAAAGAAGAGGTCAGTTTTTTTTTCTTTCCATGTGTTTAGTAATTTCAACTTTTTTTATGTGTATATGTAGTAGTTTTAATGTTTTGTGTCAATTGTGTGTATGATTTTCTCTTTGATTTGGTATTTATGTTTAGTTATTAGTGATGGACAGATTTATGAGAGAGCAAAGTCTGCATATGATGCCTTGTCAAGTTGCTTAGGTGAACAGAATTACTTATTTGAGAACAGGTGATTCCTCTGGTTGAATTGTACGTGAATGCGAGATTATCTTTTGTTAGAGCAATTTGTGGGAAGATTTTGGTTTGTTTTTCATTTTTAGAGCTATTATTGACTTCAACCTCCTGGTGATGTATTCATATGCTTTATTTGGTTTATGCAGGCCATCAAGCTTGGATGCTATTTTTCTTGCACATGGACTAGTTGTTCTTCATGCTTTACCTGTAAGTATTAATATTAATTATTTGTGATTCTAATGTTTGTTTTAAGATAGTTACAAATACTCTACTGGCTGCCTAGGTTATACTGGTCAATTAAAATTGGACTTAGATAGTTATGGACTTGTGGTTACATTTTACTTTACACTCTGGGAACTATCATGTAGCACATTAGCCAATAGTTAGGTGAAAGAGAGATGCATACAGAAAGGGATTATGTTAGGGAATCCTTTATAGATAGCTGTATATGAAGTGTTTACAAATGTTTATCTGCCCAATTTGGGCAGAGTGAATCTGTGAATGACAATTGACTAAGATTGTTCTCAAGGAATTGAAGTTGATATTTAAAAGGTATTATCTTAAAAAAGAATATTAACTCCTGCTAAAAGCAGTTCAAAACTGGGCAATAAAAAAGTCAATATGTCTGCCAACCTCAATTTCACCATTCTTTTTAGACCTGCTAAAGTAAGAGATATTTTATGCTGCGATCCGGCTCATTTGAAGTTTTTTGTGCTTAAATACTTATATTAACCTCTTTGGTGTAAGAATCATGATCACAATAGTCCTAGAAATAATAAAATAATTGCAATGAGGCGCACTAGCTGGAAAATTTGTAACTTAGACTTGTTCTAGTGAGATGGCCGAGCAAACGAGAGATTGATGATTGGGGATTCCTAGTTTTCTTCTTATTGAGAGTATGCTACTATTTTTTAAACATAATCTTATTTTGGGTAATACTTCTGAAAGAGGAAACTAATATTTGGTACCAAAGCCTTCTAAGCCTCTGTACTTAGTTGCTTTTGCATTCTTCTATCCATGACAATGAGATTCCTAGCTTATCTCCTTAATGAAGACCATAGATATATGTTTTTATTTTATTTTGCACCGCTAAATGTAGTGTGCATGCTTATTAGAATGACTTAGACATTTGTTTTGAGAAAATTTTAACTTTAGATCCTGCATTCATTTACATCAGGAATCTTCAATGTTGCGAATCAAGTTTTCAGAGCATGCTCATTTAGTCAGATATGTGCAACAATGCAAAACAGAATTTATAGAAGCAGCTCCATCTCCTTCCTCTGCCCCACGATTTCATACTGGTGCATCATCGTCTGCTTCTAAAAGTCATTCAAGTAAGATATTTTCTGGATTTTGTAAATGCAGACTTCTCTTTTAGTTTTCCTTGATGAGATTGCCTTATCAAGCATAAGCAGTACTCCAATCATATAGATAATAGAACTGAATCCCTCTCTCTCTCTCTAATAGTTTTATTTAGATACAGTGGCTGGAAATATGTATGTATTTGCTATTTTAAACTCTCATGTGTCACTCTTCATTAAGTTTGATTTGTCATTTTTTTTTTTAAAATTAGGTTCAAAGCCGAAGAGTAAGCCCAAAAGGGAGAAAACACAGGAGGAGAAAACCTTCAAAAGGAAGGCAAAATATTTTGTGGTAGCACAGTTGGTTGCAGTTGTTGTGTTCCTCACACTTATGACTTCATTTGATGATGCTGAAGTGGAGTTAGATGATGATGGTGGTTATGATTTCGATGAATGAAATTGCATTCATTTGTTTATCTTCCTCAATTAAGGCTGCCACCAACCTAAATAAAACAAGTATCTCCTGTTCTTTGTTACGATGCAAAATTGGAAGACTATCATTCATTCTGTAAGATTCATTTTTGTATAGACGAGTTTTAAACAGATTGATGTTACGTGAGGCAAATCATGGAATGAGTTCTTTGAATCATTTTCAGATTTTGATGTAGCACCTCTTTTTATTTGTAATGCTCTTCAAGTAGATTTAGCTTGAACGGTCCTCCCTAGAGATTTCTAAGTTGTTTTTTAATTTTTAATAATACCATTCACAAAATAAAATAAAAAATAAAAAAATATTGATAATTGGAAAGATGCCATTGTTTATTGAGTTGTAGGAAAAGAAACATGACTTAAGTGAACCTTTGGAATTGTCGGCCTAAACTATTTTCACTTTGCTTGAAATGAACCACTTTTTTCTGGAAAAATTTATATTAAATATGCTATTTGTATTTCCAATTAGTAAGAAAACTTTTTAAGTATTTAGTAAATTTAATTTCTTGATTTATTTTATATAAGCCACTTCTTTTATCACACTTTGATTGATGGACACCTATAATGAATAATTTATATATATTAATTTTTGTAAAAAAAAATATCAACATTTAATTTAGAGATGATATTAAAAAAAGATAAATTAAAAGAAACAGACGATAAAAAATATCAATATCAAGTATAGAAATAGAAAAAAG
Organism: Glycine max; assembly: GCF_000004515.6. Classification (NCBI taxonomy): domain Eukaryota; kingdom Viridiplantae; phylum Streptophyta; class Magnoliopsida; order Fabales; family Fabaceae; genus Glycine; species Glycine max. Next base: position 20,472,059 of record NC_038249.2, read on the forward strand.
TAATGTGTGCAACACACTTTTTAAAACAAAGGGAGAAAAAAAATTGAGACTTTAATTGAGAAAATAGAGAGTGAGACTCGTAAGTTGTGTATTCTAATATATAACTATATAAGATTAGAGGATATTACACTAGTATTTGTTACCAGTAAAATTAGTAATATGGTTTTATTTGTTCCATAAAAAATCATGGATTTTTTCAATATCTAAAATACTCAAAGTTAATAGTTCCTATAAGATTTTGTATTCACAACAACTTATATATCCTGCTTAATCTATTAACAGTTAGCATTCTAGATGTTAAAGGGATAACTATTAAAAGAAACAAAAATAGAGAAAATAAGATTAAGTACTTGGTTGATTCTCTTTTCACGTTTTTGTTTTAAAAAACTGATTTTTAAGACAAATAAGATGAAGGATTTATTGATTTTCTTTTCACTTGATTTAGTTTTGTCTTGTATTTAGGGACAGAAAGAATATTAAGTTTTAAAAATTGTTTCCAAAATAAACATTTTAAAAAAATCTTTAAGTATTATATTCAAATGCTTAGAAAACAAACTCTTGAAAAGCATAAACTTATCTTTGGTAGGGATGAATAAAAAGGAATGAAAATATGAGAAATGAAAAGAGATGAAAGTAAGATTGTTTGGTATAGATGAAAGAGGGTTGAAAAGAGATGAATTGTTTGAATTAAAGTTATTAGGTGGGTAATAAAAAAAAAGTAAAATTAAATATTTATGAATTTTCAGTTTTATCCCAGCAGATCTATGCTTACCAAATGCTAACAGCAAATCCATTCATGGGCAAGGACAACAACCATATTCGATTATGCCGTAACCTTATTTGATCATGGTAAATCAATTATAAACATGTTGCTCAAACACACACGGCCACAAGACTCAGTGAAGGACAGTTTCGAAATCACAAGTTCACACGAATGGAATAAAAAAAGTGAAGTGAAACTTGTTTTAGTGGAACCCAAATGTTTTTATACATTTCAGCTTGTTTCACCTCATTTGTGAGGTGAAACTTGTTTTAGTGGAACCCAAATGTTTTTAACATTTCCACCTCAACCTTTCATCAGCTCCAAACAAGGGATATCACTTTCTATTTTATCGCCTTCCATCGTTGTATGACTTTTACCGGATGACTTTCAGTCGAACCAAAGAGATTGTAAATGTATGTCAGGGTCATATACTTTCAAATGTGCTCAGAAACACTTATTTCGAAAACAATTTTTAAAACTTAATAAATTTTAGATGAGAAATAATTGAGTAAACTGGAATTAATTTAGAAAATAGTTTTTGAGACAAAAAAAAGTGTGAAAGTATTTAAGATTTAAGATCAAACACACCGTAATTAACAAGTTTCCTCCTCTCTTGTTTGAGTTATATGTATTTAAGATCCCAAAATTAGAGAACTTCAAAATGTTCACAAAAAACTTATAAGGGTCGGGTTGATCTTGAGCATTACATGAAAATTCCTCATTTCCCTCCCCTCATTATAATTGATTTACCATGATCAAATAAGGTTACGGCATAATCGAATATGGTTGTTGTCCTTGCCAATCTCTCACCCTTCTCTCTCTTTTTCCTCCATCTTCCTTTCATCTAAACCTACCCTTAATAATTACTTTCACTGACACCCATTATTAAATGAACAAAAAAATGTATGCCATCTATATCTATGTTCCAGCCCCACAAGAAATCTGCTGCAGGTTCACATTCTCCCATCTCTTAGCAAGTTCATTGTATCCCTCAGCATAATCAACAGCAAACTCTGCCATTGACCTCATAGCAGTTGACATACCAGCACAAAGCACCTTAATAGCAACTTCAGCCAATTTCTCAGTATTCATTACCTCTTCAACCTGACCAACTTCCAGCATTTCCATAATCTCACCATGTTCTTTTGATCCATCTGGATTTCGTCGAGTCTCTTCTCTTAATTGTTGTGCATAGAGGGACCCTATGCCAGCTGCAAAAAAGTCTATGCCATCAAGCACTGCTGTTTCTTGGAGGGCGTCTAGACGTCTTGACCACTGAACACAAAGTCCAAATAATGGATGAGTACCACTGGACCTACGAGGAGAGCATGCTAACTTTGATGGATCATGCTCACATCTCACACATCTTAGAAGCCAGCCAGTTAGAGCATGAATATAGGATCTTTGAGAAGTGATCCAAGACTCAAAGGTGTTTCGCCAATGCCTCAATTCATTTTCAAGATTGGAGGCAGAACGAGCAAGCCTTTGAGGATCAGTTAGTGATGTGGCACATTGTTTTCGGGCATCAGTGTCAACTAGAAGAATCTTGGCTTCATCTAAGGTTCTCTTCTGTGTCTGATGACATTCTGCCATCACTTTCCACATCTTGGCCAGCCTGTTAGTTTGTACATTAGAATCAGCATACATGATACTAAATTTGTAATTACTTGTGTTCATAGTGTTTACCAATCTGCATTTGATATTTTGAACATAGACACATTGCACAAAAATAAATATATAATCTTGTCGGGTACTGTATAGACAAGGTTAAGTAGATACTGTGTATATTTGATAGCTCTAACATACAAAGTATCATTATAATAATTAAAAAAAATACAAAGTATTGTAAAATTAATGATCTAAGTTAAGAATTTTTAACTCTAACTATAGGTCAGAATGACAGTCTGCAATATTGCATTATTACCAAACAAAGACTAGCATGATTAGCATAGATAGAGAAGGGGCATACAGGAAAAAATGGAATATTAGCAGTGAAAATACATTGAATTGTGGCAGAAGTTTTACAGTTCATCTAGAAAATATAGTAGTACGGAAATAATGATTTTCATACGTACCCTTGCACCAATTCAAGAAGCTGGGGATGCAACTCTTCATCCCTTAGAGTTTCAATTCTCCCGGAAATAGCTTCAACTGAGTGTATTGAAACTGTTATCTGGGTATGTAGATCTCTCATGGCCGCTCTTGTTTTATCAAGAGAAGAAGGTTCCTCTCCATTTACATCATGATTCCTGAGTTGCTGGCATTTCTTCTCATATGCAATTCGAACACGTTCTCCAGACTGTTGAAGAAGAAAGTGTGAAGTTTCCATTATTAAAATTGTATGCAATCATAAGTACCATGGACCTTTAACAATATTACAATAATAATCTAATGAAATTTAAGGAAATGAGAGTTTGAAAGAAAAATTACTGAATTAAAAGGTTAAGCTGGCCTCTTGTGTGATTTTTTTCAAAACCCCATATCACAGGGCTAAAGAAAGATGTATACTTCCAGTTAGACGCTTTGTGATTTTTCATATTATCTGGAAGATAAACCCTCTTAGATGATTACATAAGTACCTTGAAATATTATTTTGCTGTAATTTCAATTTAGTACCAACTATAAGCAAGTGTAGGTTTCATAGATGGATTGATGACCTTATGAGTAAATACTAAATTTTGATCATCCCGAAACTTGTCTAAATTGAACAAAGGCCCAGCAAAGGGTTTAGAAAGTTTTAATTGATGACCAGAGAGAAGAGTTACAATTACAAGTTCAAATAGGCTATATTTCAAGCAGCAATTATCCGTACCAAACCATGTCATCAACTCATCATAGAGAAGTTTATTGAAATAATTTTACAATAAATTTAATAGTTCATACGTAGCAGTTCAGTAATAAATGTACCAGTTAAAAGAGTTCAGTAATATACCTTAACTTCCTCGTAGAGCTTCTTCTCCCATTCATATAACCTGTCTAATGTTGACTGATGACTAACAGAAAACAAACAATGTTCCTCTGATGGATCATTGGTGCCTTCGTAATCCTCATCCCTAGAGTTTGAAGAATTCATTAAAAATCTTGATGAGGATGAGTGTGATGAAGCTGATCGGAAAAGTGCCACTGGGTTCAACAATTTTGAAGCTGCAAAAGAAAAACAATTCAAATTTATATTCTTGAAAATTTACTAATAGATATGAGCGAAAGAAAAATGATGCAGTAAAATCAAATGATAACTTGAGAACAAGATTATTTCTCCATACAACCCAAACACAATTTCTATAGTATGGAGGATTGATTTTGGAAATGGGAAGGGAAAAAAATGCAATGGCCTAATGGAAATTACTAAATTCTTCTTCCTACAAAGAAGAGAAAAAATTGCAATTTCTGAAAATTCAAACATTGCTAAATCTTGTTCTTACAATAACAGAGAAAATATGAAAGCTATTCTTGAAAGTTGAAACTTGAACCTAACTCAATTCTGAACACTATGAAATGCAGAAGCATGCTAGAACACTTTCAAGTTTCAACAAACCTGACAGTTCGTTAGATGTTGATAAATACTGAGCTTTCTTGGCCTCTAACAATGCTGAGACATCATTGGCTGCATTGCAGATTATTGTGAATTGAGCTTCAAGATCCTTGATCACTTCAACCATGCTTGTGGGCCTTCGGTTTACATAAACAGTAAAACCAGGTGTTTCCTCCTTTGCTTCTTGATTACCAGTTGCCATTTCCTGGCCCACAGTTTGAGCTTTAGATGCTTGAAAACATTCACTGCCATTGGCTTGTGAGTCTGAGACTTCATTTGCAATTCCAGTTTCAGCACCTGTTGCCTCCTCTTCCTCTTCCTCCTCATGTTCATAAACATCTTCAACTGCGACTTCTTCTTTGGAGGGGTTTACATCAATTTTGGCTCTTTCTTCTGCTACATTTCTCTTTATAGCAAATTCTTCTTGTTCAGTTTCATCTTCTTCCAGGTCTGGTATTCCTTCTTCTTCTCGAACCTTCCTCAGTCCTCTGATCTCATCATCAGTTCCAGTCCTATCAAGGCTACTTTGGGCGGGGTAACCATAATAGTCCAATGATGAAAATGGATTCCAAAAGGAATCCCATTGGGAAGATTGAGGTGAAGGTGGAGGGATATTAGGCCTGTTATTGGGAGAATAAGCAAAAATTGAGGGATTCACGGGTGAGGATTGCATAGGAAAAAAACCCTCAATGCCAAACTGATGCATTGGAGAATGCATTTCAACCCGAACCATCTCAGGCGATTGAGGCCTTTCCTCAACAGAAATCGCTGGATTACCACTCGGCCTTAGGTAATTCACCTTCAAAGTTGTCTTGGGACCAAACTCAATTGTTGTTGGGGTGAAGGATTTTGATGATATGGGGATGAAAGCAGGACGACTAGTTTTCTTCACAGGAGTGAAAGGTGGGGTTATGAATGAATCCAATGGCAACTGGCGCGACTCATCGCCTTCCAAGTAATCTAGCAGTGCCGCTGAAACCCTTTTCAAAGACTGAATGTATGCTGCATGTCCAGTAGCAAATTGAGTTCTTTGCTCAACAGCCTGTTTGATGAATCGCTTTCTATCTTTGCAAAGCTTAACTGCCTCTTCATCATCCAACTTTGATTGAGAACATCCCATCTCTTTACTATGTCTTTCCTATGAATATCTATCTCAGGCTTGCATTGAAATGGTTGATATCAAAGGATAGTTTTTTTATTTATTACAAATCTGCCCACAGAAACAGTAAAGTTCAGCATATAAACTGAATGCCATAAAAATTGAATTGGAATGAGAAAAAAAAAAGTAAATTAAACATTACAAACCAAACGAAATGTATCAAGGTTAATAAAGTTAGATGCTTTTCTTTGTATTCAAGTCTAAGAAGGGAAACGAAAATAGAGACTTGGCCAAGGGAAACAAGTAATTGAGATTCCTCTATGTGTTCCATAAGACCAAACTATGCTGAATCACAACGCGGAGACATTAAGAAAGAATAGAACTTTTGATCTGGGATTTTTTGTTTTTGGCAAAGATGAGAAACCGCAACTCGAAATCTCCACCAAAAACACATTTAGAAGTGAAATTAATAAAGGGGCAACATTAAAACAATAAAAAGATAACAGAGGAGGTGAATGGTACCCATTTTACCAAAAAACTGAATGCAGCCTCACTCACTCTGTTGCAGTTAAGACCTGACAAATAAACTAAATGCTGAGAGTAGGAGAAGGAGAATAAGAAAATGAAGAAAGAGAACTAAGCGTTTGGTTTTGATTAAGAATAAATGAACATGAACAGTGAAGCGTGGAATGGAGAAGCGTAACTCACAGTGGGGCGTTGATCAGAGAGAGAGAGAGAGAGAGAGACGTTGAGAAAAAGCAACGGTCAAAACTCGAAACACGAAGAGGGAGAAAGAAACAGTGTTGTGTGGGGAACAAAAAAAGGCAGAGTTTAATAAAAAGCAACAACAACAAAATGACAACTAAGGGCATAGCCCTTCGTGTTGCTCTGAATTTTGGAAAATGTTAATGAGAACGAAAATGACCACTCAGAATCCGGAATTAGTTGGCCCAATTGGCTACTCTACCTTCTTAACTTTTCCACTTAACCGTTGTTGTTCCTCTAAAAGAAGTTCCCAATTTATATTTTAAATTTTAAAAATTTCAGTTATTTTACGTTAAATTCAAATATATTCCCGTCCTGATTATATTATATCACATTTAAAATCTTCACACAGCTATTTATAAATATAATTAATTTATTAAATTTTAAAATAAATATCAGATAATTATCTAATATATCTTTTATCATTATCATTAATACTCATTTACTTTTTTATACACTACTTTCATTAAATATTAATTAACAATAGTCTTAAAAAAATATATTTAATGTAAAATTAATTTTGTAAAACAACATATATTTTAAAATAAATATTTTTCTGCAAAACTTCATATAATATGAAACGGAAAGAGTATTACACAATCAATACTAAATTATTAAGAACATAATAACTTCTAGTGTTTTATATGATTTATCTTATCAATTTAGTTCTTTTTAACAAAATAAAAATTTACTTTATTTTATTATATATTATTTAAACATCACTCTTGTTTATTCTATCTTATTTTTATCTCATTGTTAGATATCCAACAAATATTTATATTCATCAGTTTTTAATTTTAAAAAAATTATTTAATGATGTTTTGATTGTACTTTTAAATATTTACAAAATTACCAAATACTCCCTAAGATAACTACTAAGAAAAAATGGAGTAAATATCAACTACCCAAATTTACCTGAAACTGTTGTTAAGATTTTGCCAGCCAGCTGTTACTTCCTAATTTTTTTTAAGTAAAAATAATTATATTAAATCAAACCAGATGAAAGAATCAATACAAGAAGGGTTATGATAAAAAAAAAAATTGTGAGCAGGTAAAAGATTTAGATGTCCTAAATAAAGAATAGACAACTTGATAGATTTATCGACACACAAAATAAACAATGCAGTTTTGAAAGAAAGAAAAAAGGAATTTTGGCAACACTAACTCCTTACAAAATCTCCAACTTCATTATTTAAAAATCTTCTGGCCACTGCTTCATAATAGTCATATACTACAATACTAGGTTGCAATATCATAGCGTACTTTCTTTCCATTCATCTATGATTGTAGGTCAACGCAACAGCACAGGGACAAAGATTCTATATAACGTCACACACGACCATGATCACAAATTCACAATCCTTATCTTGTTATTTTCTTTTTGGATAAATTGTAACTTTCATTTTTTTAATTAATTTATCATTTAAAATTAAACATTAACTTTAACGTATTAATACTGATATGATGTTTATGTAACCTATTTAGATAACACTTGTGTAATAAGAAATTCAATAAAATAAAAATAAAAAGAATTTTGATAGGAATATAATTTATTACTCATAATCTTTTATTTAAATATAAGATAATAAATTATTAAATTACTTGAATTATTTAGTTAATTTTATAAATATTATTTTGAATATCATCATTAGTCAAGAGTTATTATTTTTTGAATTATAAAAATTATAAATTAAAAAATATTTAATATAAAAATATTTTTAATTTCATTTATATCATTTATTTTTAATATTATACATATTTTTTTATTTTACCAATTTATAATTAAATTTCATAAATTAATATATAAATTATTTACATAAATTATTTGTAAATCAATTTTAATATACATATTATTTTTACTCTAATTATATAAATCAATATAATTACATCAATTAATATTTAAATTATATAAATTACTAAAATTTCAATATTTAATTATTTAGGAAACATACATGTTAATCTTTTCGTTTTAACTATAAAAAATTATTTAGTAAATAATTTTTTAATACCAATTATATAAAAAAAATTATATAAATTATTTTATCTAATTTATAAAAATTATTTAAATTTATTTTTATATACAAATAATAAAAATATTTTAATTATAATAAGTAATAAATTTTTAACTTTTAATTTTTTAGATTATTTAAATACTATTATGAATTTAAATAATATGTATAAATTACTTAAAATATTTTTTTAAAGTAATCTATATATTAGTTTATGTAATTTTTTAAAAATTATAATAAATTAAAAACAAATTTGTATACATAATAGTTTATTAGTTTACATTAAAATAAATTTTTATAATAAAAAAAATATTAAATATTTTAATTTAATTTATAATTTTTTATATTTCAAAAAAATTTAATAACTCTTATATATAAAATAATGTTTATAAAATTAATTAAACAAAATTAATGTGTTAATAATTTATTATTTTATCTTTAAATAGAAAATTATGAGTTGAATTTTGTTTTTTAATTTGTTTATTCTAAAAAATGGAGGAACTAAATATAAATAAAGGTATCAAAATCATGAATTTAAAATTATATAAAGATAAAAGTTATAATTTAAGGGTTGCTTTTTTACCACTCATGTCATATGAGTCATGACTGCAATCCTAATTATGGCACTTTCGATGTAGTTCAGTTGTCATAAACGTTATATATATAGTTATATTATTATTATTCACAAGTACTACCGGTTAAGTTTAATAATTATTCCTTTGTGAAATTTATTATTTATTGTTATTTAATTAAAGAATTTAAATAATATTGCTTGTAAAGATTATTATAGTCTGAAAACATTAAAATACATTAATATAACGTTAAATACTATTTGATAATGTCTACTAAAACCTAATTAGCAAGACTTGCGCATGTTAATAGAAAGGATAGGAAACTTTAACATTACGTAATTTTGAAGGCATTGACGAAGATGGTGACTTAGGGTAAGTTGAGTTCTACCATTGCTACAAGCAAAGCCTTGTTCAATGTTGGGCAAGTTGGGTTGATCTTTTGGGCTCAAAATATCAACTTTTAGAGGGATCCTACATGAGGTAAGCGTGAAGTAACAATAGTTTATCGAGAATATGCAGGAAAAGTATTTTGAATGGTTGATTTATTGTTAGAGATCACTTAGAACCAGTAATTTATTATCTAAGGAATTTTCCTGTTCTAATATTCTATTTGAAAGTTATGAATATATATTCTAAACATGGATTAAGAAACATTTTTTGGGCGAAAGGATTAAGAAACATTTAAGGAAGTAAAATATTAGAGTAAATAGTCACTTTTATCCTTCAATGTATAATTCGTTGATAAATATGTTCCTAAAAGATGAAAATACAAAATTTAGTCTTTGAAAGTGTAAAAAGTGTGACAAATATGTCATGTCATTAACTTCTTTCTGTTATCGCTAATAAAATAACTTAAGTGGCATGAAGGGACAAATTTATCACTGAAATAATTGTCAATGTGGATTGCCAGCATAGGAGCATATTTGTCATAATATTTTTTTGACTTTTCGTCTTCCTACGCTGAGAAATGCGTTCCTAGAAGATGAAAATGAAAAATTTAATCCTTGAAAGTATAAAAAGTACAATAAATATATTTGGAAGTTAATAATAGATTGTGACTAATTATTATTATTATTATTATTATTATTATTATTATTATTATTATGTGTTTATAGTTTAGTGTTCTTATTCGTTTAGTACCTATGTAATATATTTTTTAAATTTTCTTTTAATATATATATTTTTATTATTTTGATTTCCTTTTCAAACCTTAATCTTTGTTGTTAAAAAAAACTTTATCGTATACATCATATTTGGATTGAAAATAATATGTCGAGAATTTTGAGTAGATAAAACACAACTGACCACGGGACCAAATTTATTTATTTATTTTAAAAAGAGAATTTAATCAACTATTTTTTAAAAAAAACAAATATCACAAAATTTAAACTAGATAAAGCTAAAGTAAAATTATAAGTCTTTTTTTCTCAATCAATAATATATATATATATATACACACACACACACCTCAAATATAAAAGGCTTTAATTTTTTATATCATAATTCCCATTTAAAAAAATTAAAGTCTTTTATTTCTTGAAATTTTTTGTTTCTTAAATTAATCATTAATCTTTATTATGTACTCAATCATAGTATGTCAAATGATGCAAGGTTGCTACAACCCCTAAATCAGCGAGAGATATCACTCTACGTCCCAAAGTCAAAGAGTAAATCTCTGTATTAGTTTTTTTTTTGTTTTAAAGTTAACCTATGTATTAGTTTTAGCATTATTGTATTTTTTATTTAACTTTATTTAGATTATTTATTTGTTAGTAACTATTTTCATTTCATTCATATTATGTATAATAAGTGTTGTCTCGAATGGAAGCACATGAGGTTTATCCAAAGGGATTCTTTCATATTTGAGGTATATATATATATATATATTATTAATTAAGAAAAATGACTTATAATTTTACTTTAGCTTTATCTAGTTTAAATTTTGTGAGATTTATTTTTTTCTAAAAAAAATAGTTGATTAAATTCTTTTTTAAAAATAAATAAATAAATAAATTTGGTCAGGTGGGTGGTTGTGTTTTTTTACTCAAAATTCTCGACATATTATTTTCAATTTAAATATGAGGTATAAGATAAAGTTTTTTTTAACCATAAAAATTAAAGTTTGACAAAGAAATCAAAATAATAAAAATATATATATTAAAAGGAAATTTAAAAAATATATTGCATAAGTATTAAACAAATAGGAATAGTAAATTATAAACACATAATAATAATAATAATAATAATAATAATAATAATAATAATAATAATTAGTCATAATCTATTATTAACGTCTGAATATATTTGTCGCACTTTTTATATTTTCAAAGACTAAATTTTGCATTTTCATCTTTCAGGGACGCATTTGTCAGTAGAATGGAAAGACGAAAAGTCAAAAAAATATTATGACAAATATGTTCATATGTTGACAATCCACGTTGTTAATCATTTCTATGTCAAATAGACTATTTTATTGACAATAGCATAAGGAAGTTAACGGTATAACATATTTGTCGTACTTTTTACACTTTTAAGTACTTTGTATTTTTATCTTTCATAAACATATTTGCCAACAAATTATACATTGAAAGACAAAAGTAACTATTTAGCCTAAAATATTATCATATTTAAACTAAATTAACCTTTTTTTAATACCTTGATATTTGATGTCACAACTAGTAGTAGAAAATTAAAAAAGGGTATATTTAAAAAAAATTTGTCTAAATTCACATAAAAAGACATAAATAAAATCCTAAATAAGAGAATATATGAAATAATTGTCTAAATTCATATATTTCAATTAAGTATTTTTTATCATTATTACAGAACAAATCAAATTTTATTCTATAATAAGTTTTAACACGAAGATTAATTTATGTTGAAGTTTAATTAAAATGATTTTAGACACAAATATATAAATTAATTTTGAAAGTGCATAGCTGAGGTTTGAGTTTACTTAAGGGCCAGTAACTCGCTCAATGAAGTGTTATAGGCTAATATTGATCCGATCCCCGTTTTTATTTTCATTTTTAATTATATCTCTGAGTATGATTATGAAAACGGTGAAATTAACTTTACTGTTTCCCTTACCTTTAAAATTTGAGTACTGCTATACAGTACGAAACTGATATATACACGAATGAGTACTAAATACACGTAGCTCTTTTTATTGGTTAAAGATTTAATCAAAAGAAAAAAAAACAGAATTGACACAAATCATGGATTAGCCGTTAATTCATGTTTTCGTACTTTCGTCTGAGATATTCTTTGTACCATAAAGCAATTTCCTTAAAATTTTATGAACCAGACGGTGAAAAAAAAAAATAGATTTATTGTTTTTACCATTTTTGTTCTGAATAAATGTCTTGTAACCCCCAACAAAATCCTTCATAGAGTACAGGCCGCTCTGCATATGGTCCAGCCCAAATTTTTTATCCTTCACTGGGCTGTATCACCAACACCCCAATCTCCTGATAAATTCTTATAGGAAAGGAAAAAAAAAAAAAACTACCATGATTATTTAACATGTATAAAGTTATACAACCATATTAGAAAGTAGAAATGCATCCACCAACATATAGTTGATATGAGTGAAACTAAATTTAATTTTTAAATAACATGTCATATTCGAGTCTTATGACAAAAAATAAAAACATGATCAATCCTAACATTTGTGAGCCAAAGACAAAATGATAAATAAAGGCCGCTAAAAAACTTTTAAAAAAATATAAGAGCCAATATTTTTTAGAATTATAGTTTATTTCATTTGACATATGTTTAATAAAATATAAGGATTTTTATTTATCATTTTTTCATCGACTTATAAAATGTCAGGATGGGTCCTGGTTAATTTTAGTTAAAATATTCATGGATTTCTGAATATAATAATGATCTTCAAATGTTATTTACTTATATTTATATTTATATTTTCATCTTGAAATTTATTAAAAAATATAATTTGACATTGACATTCAACAAATTAACGGATTAGCAAGAAGAAATGATATGGCTTTTAGACAACATCCACATTCCCCAAAAATCAAGAGTCGTCTCCTTCACGTTGGGCAGTTAATTAAACTAGTCGGGCAAAAAATATGTTAATTTACTCAACACATTACCCATATAAGTACAGCATGCGTGCATAAATAATTTGTTTTTTAAATACAACTTGGTAGTTTAGGAAGGAAAGAACCAATCAACCACTCTCTCCTTTTGCCTTTCTGTAATTTACATTTTTTATTTGAAGACAATGATGGTAAACTCAAAGTATTGTTTCGTTGGAAATAAATGTTAAACCTTGCTTTTAAGATATTAATAAAAAAATTAAAAAATATATTTTTATTAAAATACATAAAATTATATCATCTATGTCATTTTTTATCTTCTACATGATGTTTATAATTAAAAAAAAAGTAATTTTTTAATTAATAAAAATATTAATTAATTACAATTATCATCGTCATCATCAAAAAGCATTATAAATATTATAAGTATTATTGATAGATTATATGAATCACGAATGAGAATGGAGAAATGATTCAGCAAAATGCACCATATTACGTGACGTGCCTCGTCCTACACATCAATTTTATTGGACTGTAGTGTCTCCAATCCCACACACTGATATGAACACCACCATCTTAGTCACCACTCCCTTTCTCACACATAAAAAAGAAAAGGGCACAGTACGTTGAGTTTTGAATGGACCATGTTATGTGGTGGTGGATTCGTGACATTTGTGCACTACGTGATGCTGAACAATTATCTTATGGCCCACTATCCATACACTTATAGTGCCTTTCAAGACTCGTAACACTAATATTAATGTCGTAACCTTTGAGAAAGCCTACATTTTCTACCTTTGATTAGTTCGTAAGATCTTCACGACATGTTAGATACTACTTCACTAGTATTTTCTGCATAGTATATATGTTTGTATATTTAAATGATTTCCTAAAATAATCATTTTACATGCATGCATACATTTTGATTGACATGCATAAGAGACCTTAGTAATTATCTATCAATTGGATTAAGCTTATTTGTTGATGGTTTAGACATTATTTAAATACACTTTATTTGTAACTAATGGTGAAAAAATAGAATAAATTGGAAATATATATTAAACGTAAAAGAAAAATCAACTAGAAAGAAAGATATTTGGGTTTCAAACAACAGAAAAATCATGTGTTGTAAAGAGACTATCTTACCCTTGAAATTGAGAACTCGTTGACCATCAAATCTCATTCATTTTTTATTTAAAGATCTTGAAATAATCCCATTAAATTCACCATAAATATCATCAGATCATATCAGATAAAAAAAATAGTTGAGGTAATAGTACTAATAATTTTCACTAAGAAAAAGCAATTTGAAATGAAACAAATATAAGAGAAATCAACAACAGTATTATTTGTTTTATATACTTCTCATTTGATTAGCAAGTATTTAGTGTATTATTAATGAACACTTATAAATACATGTAAAATGTGAAAAAAAATAATTAAAAAAAACTCAAGTATCACGTTGGTAAAAAATAAAGTCTATAAATAAAAGTTAACTTTCACCTTATGAGTTAATTTTTATGATTGAGTTAAACTTAAATTCACATTTTAAGAATTTAAGATAGTATAAATATTTATCCAAAATTCATTTAAAGGATGATCCACTATATTATTCAGGCATCAACTACAAAAGTGTTGAACTTGAGAAAATATATTAGAAAAAACTAATTTTTACATTTGACTAAAAATAAAATCAAGATAAAATATATAAATTGAGATTGAGTTCGACTTAAATTTACACGAGAATCTAAGAAAAACTTATTTCAAATAATATTTAAGAAATATTATTTTTTTGGTAATAAAAGTTTTTATATACAGTACAATTATTTCTACCAGAAGCAACTTGATCGAATTAAGTATATTATGTGTAACCTTACGACTTGTATATTGTGTATAAAATATGTAATACACAAGTTGACTGTTGGCCAAATGCTCTGATAATTGAATAATTTATATAAAATTATAGGTTCAAACTTCAGTATTAACATTTAAAATTTTACACTAAAACAAAGTAATATACGAGGGAGCGCATACAACAAAAAGTAACGGATACTAGTTCTTAACTTTCAAAGCTACGTGTAAGCTTTAACTTTTTAGAATTCAAAACTAATTTTGTTTCAGAAGAATATTTTTATCAATTTATTTCTTTCGATATAGTTTTAAATATATAAAAAATCATAACTTCAAATCCCCCATTTCTTTTTCTTGAATGATTGGTTTGAATTTTAAAACTTTAACTCTTTTTCGAAGAGATTTAAAATATTAAAACTTTAAACATTAATTTGTCATAATAAAAAAAATGACATGATGTGTCTAATTAACTAAGTAGATTAAAACAGTGTCACTTGGCTAATCAACATGTGAATTAGTATATAAATATATATTCTAAAATGAAATTAATTATATTATGCACACAAGATATATGTGATTTATAAACATAAAAAGATAACATCATTTCAGCCTAGTTGAATAAGATATATAACGTCATAAACTTAAATTTTAAAAAATACTAAATTGATAAAAATTTACGAGACTAAACAAGCAAAGGGTATCATTACCAAAATAAATTAATTGATTCCGGACAAATCCAAGGAATAGCCACTAAGTCCACTAGGCACTAGCCAACTTTTACAATTCGATTAAGATGAGAGTACTTATACCTTTAGTCACCGAGAGATTTCTTCCCATGTAACAATATTGAATATAGTTATATGATTTTATCCAAACTTATTTCTTTTGGCATAGTTATTACATGTTTTTAATCCCAAGTTGTAATGTATATAGTTATATAATTTTAAAAAGTTATTTTCTATTTTTACAATTCTTTTTTTTTTAATTTTATTGTTAAGATTAGTTACACTTACACAGTAAAACCAATAGGTTTCATGACAATGGACATAAAGATAAAGAATAACTCTTTTAGAGTTGATTAAATTTGAATTTTAGAAAAAAATCAAATAGATAATCAAGTATCAAAATTAAAGGGATTAGATCAAGTATTTATTTATTTTCACCTCAGAATCGGTCCAGCCTAGCTTGACCACAAAGAACATACGAGATAGATTCATGCTATAAAGAATTAGACCAATACAGAGAGAGATTTGAATTATTTAAATGAAATTATTGATTCAAACTTTGTTATGATTATCATACCCAAAAAAGAAATCAATTTCACACAAATTAAATATATTATCTTGAACATGCCATGATCTTCCAACTTTAGCTACATATAATATCTCTTAAAAAGAAAAGGCTGCATATAATATTATTCTCTCTTTTTCTCTTTCTTCCTTTAGCAAGCTTCATGCACCCTTAATTATTATATTGACAAAACAAAGCTCCACTAATGACTTGCAAATATATTTGTTTTATAGGAAGACAGATTTGCCCAAGAAAATAAAAAAAGATAACGCGTGCGTTGTGTTTGGCAAGGTGAGTGCATGAAGTCAGGTTGTTTCCTTCGTGCAGGCAGGGGAGCAAATAAGAATTCAAATAGTAAGCATATATGTTATGCTATGTTGGATTTTAAGAGACCATAAGAAACTCAAGTTATCTGTTTATATGATAAGTTATCTGAATTTTAAAGGTAGCAACACTTATCAGCTTATAGGCAGTTGGTAGCAATTTTTTTATTATCAGTTTGAATAAACTTTATATGTTATTTTGCATCAACTTTTTGTAAAAAAAATAAAATAAAATCAGGTAAAATGAGAAGATATCATTTTAGACTATCATCATTTCTAATTAATCTTTGATTATCTGATATATAATTAAGTTATATTAACTATTTTTTAAAACTATAAACTCAATCGGGCATATATTATGTAAAGATTAATTAAAATTACGATCGTGGCGATCCTAAATGATGTAATAATTTTTTCAATCAAATGCCTCACAACAATTCTATCAATTCAAGCATGTATTTAATTAGATTTTGTTAATAAAGCAGTGTCTCGTCAGTTTACCAAAAATTAATGTGCGGGTGAGTCATATAATCATAATGCATACATTTTCACCACGTAATTTATTAATCATACATATAATGGCAACATTTCTGCTTAGGAAATTATTTGTTTAACATATGGTTATCATCAATCTATCACCTTACAAGATATACATAATTGAACTGAGGAAAAGACGTCCACTCAACATATGCTATGAGATTTCAAAGAATAAGATAGTGGATTGCTAACCGAAGTCCACTATAACCAGTTTTCTGCAATCATGAAAGCATCTATTATTGCTAGTATTATTCTTCTTGGGACTTAGTTGCTGTTACCCCCCACAGGTGCTTAAGGAGGCCCCATTACAGAAGTGGATCCTAAAGCTACTTCTGTAAAAAGAGTTCCAATGGGATAAATGTTATAATAAGAGTAATGCTTTTCAAAATTTAGTAATTGATTATTTTGTTGCACATATGAATATAAAGAAGTATTTTGGTCGGTCATTAATATTTTCAAACTCTTACAGAGAATCTGTTGGCACTCATAATTAATCATCTTCTTCCAATAATGATTTCTCCATACACACTAGTTAGAATTTGAATCCGCAGTCATATGTTTAAGAGTGTAAACCCCGTTGTTGATAGTCATCCAATATACTACATCTTATGTTTACAGTGAAGTGATACATTTTAGTACTATATTTCGGAATGTATGAGATCTAGAATTTTTTCTTAAAGAACAAAAATGCATTGTCCATCGATCCCTCACGAGAAAATGGAGAAGAGGGGAATGGGAAGGCAAGAATATCAGTGGAAGTTACAACTCTGCTTTTGTGAACTAATAAGTATTTCTCCTTCCATTAGTTTTTCCATGAAGAATATACATTATCTTGAAAATGATATCTTTGGAGTTTGGAGAGTCCATCTTTAAGAAAAAAAAAATATTGCATGCGAATTTTGCTCACAATTTTGGGGAAGCAAATGCAAGCCTCTCTTTATTTAAGATTCTTACATTATTTAATAATTTTATATAAACATAATTTTTATCAATCTAATATTAATTTATAATTATTGATATTTTCATTATGTATGTTAAATTTTAAAAAAAATTAAATTCTAATATTTAATAGTTTCTATTTATACAAATTTCAAAAGCATACATATATAAATTAATTATTACATAATTTTAAATTTAATACATAATTTTATAAATATATATTACCTCGATCTCTGTTCCTATCTATAAAATCCAAATTAGAAGTTATATTTTTTTATAAGACTCATAACGACTCTTGTTGATAATTATCTTAAATACTTAATTTTGCATGATTCATAATACAATTAATCTAATCTCATCCACATTGCCCTGCCTAGCTCCAACACTTTATTCACATTTCAACTCCGACGACTTTGCAAAAGAAAATCTGAAAATGTATATAAAAAGAAAAGAAATAAACAATATTCGTAAATATTCTCGCAACAACAGGAATTTAAGATTTTAAAACCATTGGTTATATGACATACAAGATACAACTAATCAAATTACAAGTTGGCAAAATGTTATTCTGTTTGAGAAAATAAGTGAAGTCATGTTTAGCATAATTTTTTATTAATTGATATAATTTAATAAAAGTCTATTTTATTTCTAAATCTGATAATAATTATAGATTTAAATATGTTTTTAATATCTTAAATTTGGGTCATTTTTGTTTTTGTCTCTTAAATTTAATTTTTTTTTAGTCCATCATTTTCAAAAAAAATTCCTTTTAGTTCTTTCGGACTGGTTTTTTACTGCTTAAATACAAATTTGTGGTGATTTTTTATTACATGAGACACTAAAAATATCATTTTTAAAATTGAATAAATAAATAAATTTAGGGAAAAAATATTTTTTATATATAAACAAAGTCAATATTTATTAATTAGGAACCAAAGCTATGAAAAAGATGGACAATAGTTGGAAGGTGGAACAAGAGGCCTCATTGCAGAGGTTAAAAATTCAGCAATGCCCCCACAAAGGTGACTTAAATTAAGGAATCAAATGCATAGTTAAATCATAATTATATAAAAAGCTAATTATGCGCGTCAGTGCTCACAGGATTAGTTAAATCTTGAAATTGTCCTGCTGAAGTTGCAATGTTTGGCCATTATCAATAATTGTAAAGGTGAATTACTTTACATAACTAAATGTTTTATCAATCAACATAAAATTAATTTTTCAATATATAATTGTATATCTCCAAATTTTAGCCGGAATAATTTTTTCCTTAGGTCAAGATTTAAAAATTAATTTTAGAAACCAAGAAGCCATGAATGTGGACAGACACGGAAGAGTGTGTGTATATATGTGTTATATATATATATATATATATATATATATATATATATATATATAATTTTATTGATATAATTTTAATTATATAATTGAATAATATTTTAATTGAAAATAATTTTAATATCAAAATAATAATAAATTAGAAAGTGAAGAAAATGTAAAATATCATTAACAAATAATTTTTCAATACTAACTATTAAAAAAATTATGTAAAAAAAATTTGAAAAAGATTAAAAAAGACTTAAATATGTTTTTAGTCATTTAAATTTGAATAATTATTTTTTTTAGTCCTTAAAAATAATTTATTTTTATTAGTTGATCAAATTTTTAAAAAACTACTTTTACCTCGTCTCTGTTTAATATGTTTATAGTTTTACAGTTTATAACGATTTTGACTTCTAACGATGTTAAACTGTCAAAATATTTGACTCGTCGTTTTTAAAATATTCTATTAGTTTTAAAGAATAAAAATAAATAGATAGATGTAGAATTGTTGTCATTTTTTATATATTCGAACTCTTTTAAATTGACACAAATTATTTTTAAAGAAATCAAATAAAAAAGCATTTTTAACAATGACAAATTATCATAAATTGAGATAGCATTAGCGCAAAGAATGAAAGAGATTAAAAGGAGTTTTTTTAAAAATTTAAGGAACTAATAAAAATAAATTAATTTTTGAAGGACAAAAAAATAATTATTCAAATTTAAAGGAGTAAAAATATATTTAAGAAAAAAAAATACTGTAAAGAAAGAATAAAAAGCTCAATGCATGTGTTTCTTGTTTGTATAATCAATCTGTTCGTTGAAACTGAATGAAATGAAAGGTATATAAAGTGTAAGCAATTAGCTATTTCAAAAGAGAAAGTAATAATGAAATTGAAAATAAAAATGCACCCTCATGTATTTATAATTAAAACTCAAATCATGCAAGATTTTAGAAAGTTATAAAAAGAATCGATTATAAGAGGAGTATAAAATGTCAGCATCGTTGGTATGGATGGAAAAGAAGAAGAGAATGACGAAACATAAAAATGGGAGAGAGAAAATATTGTGTGATTTTTGTTTAAAAACTAAATATATAAGAACAAAGAAATAATACAGAAGAAGATATAACACCAAAACTTACATGATAATATGTTATAATTAAATTATTCTTATTGATCAAGCCATTATGGTTCAAGTCTTTGTGTTTGTGCAGGTGTTACAAGATAATTGATGAAAATATTTTATTTATTTACTATGATAGAAAAAAAATCCTTTAAAGATTAATAATATACCCATCTATTAATATATGAATGAATCAATTATAATAATTACCAATCAATAATTAAATTAATCAATCAATTATATATTTTTTCTAATCTATTATATATGTGAGATTTTAGATATGAAGGACAATATAATAAATATTTATATTTATTAATAAAAATGAGTTATAATCTACAATTAGAATACACTACACAACCTAATTTGTTTGTTAATAATTAAGTTACACTGAAGTAATAATAATATTTTAGTTTATATCTTTAGAAATGAAAATAATAATAATAATATTAGAGGTAATCAATCAATTATATAATATTTTAGGTAAATATAAATTCGATAATAATTGAATTAATCAACCAATTATATATTTTAGGTATTTATAATAAGATAATTATTTATAGAAATAGAATAATGATTAAATAATACCCAAATAGAATAGAATGAATATATAATAAAATAGAATCTATTTACTTAATAAAATAATATTTATTTAATGAATAATTGAATAATTTCATTTAATTATAATTTTTTTTAAAATGAAAATGGAATTGTGAAATGATATCATTCAATAAAATCATACCTATATATATAGAGACCTATATATATATAGAGGATAACTTTATATCAAGTATAAAAAGTATGAATGTTGACTATCATGAGAAAAAACCCATGTATCCCAACTAAATTATTTTATTTAGATTAAAAATAAAATAAAGAGGACATAAATAAAAGGAAAAGGCGTAGAAAATATAAAAATAAAATAAATAAATTATGTTTTTTGAAGGATAGAAATAAAAAGGAAAGAACAAAGAGTTTTTTTTCTACTCATTTAGATGAATGAAAAAAGATATGATTTTTTTTATATTAGTAAAATAAATATACATTTTACCCTGGTATATTTCTTAACGTAAAATTGTTATTTTTTATATCATAATTTATTTTAATAGACTAAAACTAAAATAATAAGGCGATAGATCTTCTCCTCTTTGATGCCAATTTGATTTTTGAGGCATGGAGAAGTTTTTTTTTCTTCTTTTTCTGTGGGTCTCACAAGAAGAAGAAAAACTATTTTTTCTGCTCCTTTAAAGCTCTAATCCTCTAACTTTTATTCTCAAACAAATAGTATTTTTTTTAATCCTTTTTATATTTTTTTGTTATTTTTCCCTAAAACAAATAATAAATGGGGTTAATGTATAATTTAAGGGTATTTGTGGTGTGGTTTGGTTAATTTAAATATAACTTCATATTCAAACTAAATCAAATCAATGTTTTATAGTTTGGTTTACAATTTTTTAAATTTATCTTCATAATTTAATTCTATCAACTAAACTTACATAATTATTATATATGCTATTTTATTTTAAAAATTAATTTTATTTTTATTCAATTTTGTTTAACATATTTTAGTTAAAAATTATTATTTTCATTTTTACTTAGCATTCATATAAAATATTATTATCAACTCTTTTTATAACTTAATAATAATTTGTGCATTGCTTGATAATTAATAATATTTTTTTAACAATAATAATACATTTTTTTTTACATATGAAAGTAATATATACATTATAAAAAAGAGAAAATAATAATAAATTATTCAATATTGTTTACCACATTTTAGTTAAAAATTATTATTTCCATTTCTATTTAGCATTAATATAAAATATTATTATAAAAATTTTTATAACATAATAATAATTTGTGTATCATTTGATATATAATAATGTTTTTTAACAATAATAATACATTTTTTAACATATAAAAGTAAAATATACATTATAAAATAAAGAAAAAATAATAAATTATTTAATTTTATTTAACTCATTTTAGTTAAAATTATTATTTTCATTTCAACTTAAAATTAATATAAAATATTATTATAAATTATTTTTATAACATAATAATAATTTATGCATCACTTAATATTTAATAATATTTTTTAACAATGATAATACATTTTTTTAACATATGAAAGTAAAATACATATTATAAAACAAAAAATAATAAATTATTTAATATTTATTATTAAAATAAAAATTAATATAATTATAATATATAATTCGTTTGGTTTGATTCGATTTTTATAAGACAATCGAAAAACTAAATCAAACAAAAAAGAATATGAGATTTTTTGTTTTTATGATTTTCAATTTAAATAATTTTTTATTTTTTAAAATCGATTTAACCATTTACAAAAGGTTTGATTGGATTTTAAACACCCATAGTCTAATGTATGGCAAGTCGTTTCAAGTTCTGGGTTTAGTCATTGTTATAATCATTGCTTGCCTTAATCAGAAATAGACCAAACAGAGCTTTCTAATAAAAAAGATGATTCTGATCAGGTGGTGCACAAAAATGTGCAACAGATACACACTCATTATCATGATGTCTGAAACTTCTCTAATCAAGTGTTTGCTATGAGTTTGACACTTCAATTAAGCATCGCCTTGTCTTGCTCTCACGCCATACTCAATGCCTTCTTTACTGATATCAGCTCCACCACGACAGACATATATAAAAAGATAAAGATATATTATTCAGAAGTTTCGTTAATTATACTGTTTTTGTCTTGAAAATAATGATAATGTTTGCAAACCATATTTATTATGTCATTAATGATCTCACAAGATAACATGTTGTTAACGTTATTGTTACATTATTATTCAATGTAATTATTTGATAATAGGAATTAAAACTTATTAATCAAAATTAAAATTAAAATCTTTAATAGACTAAATAAAAAAAAACTTCCTATTTTATATTTTATAGAGACAAAAAGTTATTTAATTCATAATAATTTTAATAATAAAATATTTTTAGCTCCTTAATCATATACTACTAGTCACTTTACAAAAAAAAAAAAAACTCTATACCCAAAAAAGATACCGTTAGCATTGGCCTTAAGCTTAATTTGTTATTATGATAACAAACTCCTTTATTTAAGGGAAGAAGGAACACGGATGTTATCCAACTAGATTTAACTGAGTTAGTTTTGTATTTTCTTTATTTGTCAATCCAATTCAATTTTAATTATATTGGACTGTGTTAATTATTGAACCATCAAAAAATTATAATTTTTTTAAAGTCTTGGATTTTTTTAAAAAAAATCTCCAAACTCAAGAATAGCACTGATATTTTTAAAAATTAGAATTCAGGTAACATTGTATTATTTCATATGATAAACAAGAAAAAAATAAACCATAAATATATACTCATAATATCATTCATAAAATAATATATTACCTTAAAATAAAAATAAAAAACTTCAAAATAATATGTTAAACAATGTATAATTATCTTGAAAATAAGGTATAATTAATTTAGGATTTATGTACTAATAATTTAATTATACGTGAATTGTGTTGAGTTTTGTTCAGATCCAAAGCCTAAATTTGTCACATATTTTAATTTTAATTGAATTTATTAAAATAAAATTAATTTAACCCAATGATTCAATCCACCTCAAAAAAGTCAAATCAGCTTACACCTAATTGTGTGTGTTTTTTTCCAAAATAGAAAGGTATCTTTGAGTTGTATAGATTTACGATGGAGAAGTGGGTATGATTTCGCGCATGTAATGCGGTTTAATGGTATTGGGCCTATGAGGTACCGTTTAAATAAAAGTAGAATACACTTTTTTAAGATATATTTAAATTATATTACATTCTCTTCTTATGTTAAAAATTATATTTTTCTTCTCTAAAATTAATATATGTTATCATTTATTTTATTTTACTATAAATAAATATCTAAGATCTTTTTCCATTGCTCTCAACGTTGTGGACAATTAGTCTGGCTTTGAATTCTTACAACTCTTAAATTTTAGTCAAGAATTATTTTTTTAATTGTTTTTCCTAATATTTCAACATGGTTGTAAATTTGTAATAAAAGAAAATATTTTTTGTATATTTTCTTCTATTAGTTAAATTTTTCTGAAATTTATAAAATTATGATAGATGTTCATTAAATAAAAATGAGAACAAACAACTAAAACTAGGTATTTTTAATAAATTTTAATTAACTATCGAGAAAGTTACATGATTATCATTATAAATAACATTTTTTAACCTGCAGGCATATAGCATATAATATAAGATAAAAA
The DNA here is from genome assembly GCF_000004515.6 of Glycine max. Taxonomy (NCBI): domain Eukaryota; kingdom Viridiplantae; phylum Streptophyta; class Magnoliopsida; order Fabales; family Fabaceae; genus Glycine; species Glycine max. The sequence continues at coordinate 20,496,512 of NC_038249.2, forward strand.
AAAAAAAAAAATCGTTAAAACATACGTGTATGTTTGTGTGCGGACGATTCAAAGAGCATCTTCCTTTTCAAATCTCTGAGAACTTTTACACAGAGTAGTTTGGTTGCAATTGCTGCTTCGCTGTTTTCTTACCATGGCGATGGCTGATGGTCGCTCATGGTTTTGGATTCCGTTGAGGTGAGAAAAGTTGGTATCAGTTGGAACTTCAACTAATTAAGAAAAAAAAAAAAAAAAAAACTTAACTGCATTCTTAATCTTCAAGCAATTTTGTGATTTTAGTTTTCAAGAAATTGTACCCATTATTGAATCTCTTTAATTTTCTCCTATATTCAATTAGCCCTTTAATCCCACTTCCATTCAATATTATATTTAATAAAAACTTAAATATTTTACATTCAAAATAATTTGTAATATTAAATTCATTGAAAGATATTTTGAAAATTAAAAAAATCTAAATAATCAAAGTCAACATCCAGTCAAGATAATTATTTTCTATATTAATCCTTTAAATCAATCTATTTGACGCTTAAAGATCAAGATGGCCTACATAACCTAAACCCGATACCATTTAATTAAGAATCCATCTATTTATCTAGTAAAATAGACTTAAACCTAAGCATTTATGTAATATTTAATATTTTTTGCAAGGAAAAAGTAATTTTAATATTATTAATGTAATATTTATATATATTAAAATTTTATTATTGCATAGAAGTAATCATAACAACATTATATATATATATATATATATATATATATATATATATATATTAAAATTTGAATAATTTACATTTAAGTTTTTTCTTAATTATTTATGAAGTTATATAAAATAAAACTTTAAAAATAAAGTGAAAATAGTTGTTCAATATATTTTCATTAAATATTAGAAACTGTAAGTATAACTTCTGGATTTTCTTGATATCTTAATATTCGGGTCGCTTTAATTTATTTTTGTCATAAATTCACTTCATTGGTCAATTTTTAAAGGTAGCATATCTATTCCCATTGACTCGAGCATAGGCAATAGTGTAATACTATCTAATACTATATGTTAAAATTCATTACTATTTCTAACTTTTGATATAAAAAATAAATGAGTATTTCTATTGACTTAAAAATACTCTCTCAATTCTAAAATAATTATTTTTCAAGGTTATTTTACGTAGATAAAAAAGTAAAAAGTAAAAAATAGATAAAAGATAATAATAATTTTATAAAATTAATCTTATATCGCTAATTTATTTTCAATTTTTATAATTTATCATTAATATATAAATGATGAAAATGAAAAAAATAATTAATGTCACATTGAAAAACTAAAATGAGAATTATTTTATAACACAATTTTTTTTTATTACAAGATAATTATAATGAAACGAAGGAAGGAAGTATATTTTACCTATTTATTAATAACTCACTTTCATTATATATAATGACATATACACTTTCTATATCTATAACTATATCTATATATAGTAAAATAGACTTAAACCTAAGCAATAAATTAGCATTTAATGTAAAAAAATGAGTTTAACGTCATGTACTAATGTAAAATAATTTTGTTATCTCCTCATTTCCGTGCAAAAAAATTAAAGTTTATGGCGTCTATTTGTAAAAGAGTTAAAGTTCAGGGGTATTAAATATTTTATTTTCTATTAACAAAAACTAACAAGTTAATAATAAATATTTATCGATATAAAATATTTTTTCTCTAAATATATTCCTATATTATTAATCAAAATAAGAATATATAATTTAGAGAATGAAAATTTTACTTTCCTTATGTTTTAATTATAATTTTAATCCGTGTCTTCTATTTCTTAGAAATTTTGTTTTACACCATACTCTTGCAAGTAATTTAATTTTTTTTTCTAAATAATCATATAATTTATTTAAAAATCGGATTGATTATTTAACAAGTCAAGTATTAGTTTAAGATTTAATTAATCATTCATCCGTGGTTGAATGGTAGTCAAATCGATATTAATAATAACTAAATAATTTATAAAATAATATTAAATAAATATATTATCAAAAAATTAAAACAAAATATAATTTTATAGATTTTTAACATTTAAAGTATGAGTAAAAGTCAAAATAAATATATTATAATACTTTTAGTTTTAATTTTAATAAAGTATAATAATAATCATTAACAATAACAAATTTACATCTATTACCATAAATATCTCAAAATGCAAATCAAACCAATCTTACTCAGGGTGACTTAATTAATTTAAAAATTAAAAAGTAAAAAATAAAAGAATAATATAAAAAAATAGAAAAAATATAAAAGATTTATAATTTTTATTCATAACATCAAATTCAAAGAATAAACGATAAAATAAAAATTCTTAAATAACTAAAAAAGAAAAATAGATAAACTAAAAAAATAATAATTAGCACATCTTGATCCGACTCTCGGTTGAGTCACATTAGTTTGTAAGTGAATCGTCAGACCATATAAATTTAATAAAAAATTAATAACTGTTAGTAATATGTCGGATAATTATTATAAAAATTAATGAACTTATTAGATAAATTGTGATTAAAATTGTTTAAGAGTATGATCATTAAATTCTTATATTTTTTTAAAACTCTCAAATCCTATTCAACCTGATTTGGCCAAATTAACTCTGAAACTCGTTTGAACCCCTGGTCATGAGGAAAATGCCTTTCATAGTAAGATGAGGAATTTAAAAGTTTGAAACGATCGATTTTGTGTTCGGATAAATGACAAATCAAATGATATAAGCAAGGGTATAGTTATAGCATATTTGGATTCTCATTTTTGCATTGTACGTTTTGCTGTTTAATGGAACCAAAGCATTAACCCAAGTCCGGTATTTGATTTGATTTTATTTATTGCAATTCCTTTTTTCGACCTCATTCACATGGCTTTTGCATACGTGAATCAGATACCCCTTTATATTGTTTCTTTAACTGCATTCTTTTTTTTAAGGACAATGTTTGTTTCATGGATTATTTGTTTATTTTTTGGGATCACGAGATTGAAAAAATTTATTCTCACGTTTGATATAAGATAATAAAATAATTATTATAAGATATACCGTATTTCTCTTTTAAATATTCAAGAATAACATCCCCATAAGATGTTTATGAGAAAAAATATTCCTAATAGTAAAGAAATAGTTTGTGAAATAAATGTCCTAAATAATTAACCAATTTGGCATGGTATGGATTAGGGATCCGGTTTTACTATGATCCAACCAATCGTATTTTGGGTTGAGTTTTTTTTAGTATTCCAATTAAATTTGATTTCATCATAATATATTTTATTTTTTTTAATCCGATCTAATTCATACCACATAATTTAACTAATTATTAAATGTAAATCACACAATTTATTAAATTATTAAATTAAATCACTCATAATTTTTTTTCTTTTCTAAGTTGTTGTTTTTATCTCTGTCTTGATTTTTTTTATGTTTTCTTATCTTAATATAATATTTTATTTTTTTATCTAAAATAAAAATATCGTATCAACATTAAAATCAATACTTTTATAAATCAAATATTATCACAATTTGATCTCTTTTGAGGGCATTTAATTATTATATATTTACAAAATTTTGGACAAAAATAAATTATTTTCTGAAAAAATTTATTCTTTACAAAATAAAAATCATTTTTAAGTATTCATGGATGATTAATCCAATCCAATCCATTTATGGCCAATTGGTTTGGGTTGGGTTTATTACAAAAATTGTACAAGCTTGACCCAACCCATAAAATTTTGATCGGGTTAGATATCAAGTCAATGACATTTGGTTGTAGTTTGAAACCTGGCGAATTCTAGGGTGCGTAAGTGAAACTCCTTACGCACCGTGGGTAAGTTTCGGTAAAAAGAACAAGAATGCTTCACGTCCGTCCGATTTTAAAATTAGAAAATGAAACTATTATGATCGATTAAGATATGATGAAAATATTACACTGGATAAAATAAAAAAAATATGAGATTTTTTTTCTCCTCCGAGCATGTTACCCCGCTGGCAATGATGACACTGGTGACGACGGGGACGAGGGTGAGATAGGTGAGCCAGGCCTCACGCTTGAAGGTCATGATATAAGCGAAGACGACGGTGAAGAAGGGGGTGGTGGTGCCGACGGCTTGGTTGAAAGACACCGGAAGGTAGCGGAGGGAGACATTGTCGAAAACGATGAAAATGCAGAAGACGAGGCTGAGGGTGGCGATCTTGAGGAACTGGAGGCAGGAGCGAATGGTCTGCATGGGGACCATCTTGAGCCAGGCGATGACAACATAGCTAAAAAGGGAGCAGGTGATCATGTGGCACATGGAGGAAGATAGGATACTTGAAGCCATAGTTGTTCAGAAGGTACTAGTTGAGGAGTAGTACCCCAATGTTGGAGCAGTACCACGCCGACACCAATCCAATCGTGAAGAGATGACTTGAGGACTTCATTTCCGTCACGCCGACACAGCAGATCTGAGAGGCTTTGGCTTAATAATATGAGCCTGCTCAATGGATCTGAGAATCCGCTCCGGAGAAGAAAAAAATTGCCGCTCCATGGATTTTTTTTTCTTTTTTCTCTCTCCTCCGAGCATGTTACCCCGCTGGCAATGAAGACACCGAGGACTTTGACGACCATGAAGGCGCTGGTGGAGTCGAGGCCGGAGGTTGGTTCGTCAAGGAAGAGCACGATAGGGTCGTGGATGATGTTGGTGTCAATGGAGATGCGGCAACGTTCGTCGCCGGAGACGTCGTGGTGGCCCTTGTAGCCAATGACCAAAGGAGGGAAAAGCTTGGAGGAGAGAGAGGGGTGATTGGAGACCAAAGGAGGGAGAAGCTTGGAGGAGAGAGAAAAAAGATCTAGTGTAAACAATTTCATCATATTTTAATCGATCTTAACCGTTTAATTTTTTAATTTTAAAATCAGACGAACGTGATGTATTTGTTTTTTTTTTTACCAAAACTTGCACACGATGCGTAAGGAGCTATCACAAGAGACTAAGTTCCCCATTGCTTGAGATAGGTTTAGCTCATCAGTCATGTGGTTATATACCATTTTGTGATATGTGTGCTTTCAAAGTAACAAACAAAAGATAAAAGTTTCCCATATAATAATGAGTCATGCAAAGTTTTATACTATTATTTAATTGTTATAATTACCAAATCATATTACTATTTTTCATAAATGTGTTTTTATTGCCAATTTAATTCTCTAATTAATTTTTTCGTTTCCCCTCCCACCTTATATATATCACATTTCATATCTTATTTCAGACACATCACAAAACCTCATTTTTCTCTCTTTCTCGTTTTCCTTTTTTGTGTTTGAATTAAGATGTGTTACATCTTAGATGTTTTTATTATATCCTTGACAATTTGCATGCAATACCATGAATAAATTCTTTATGACAATATTCCCATGCCTAAAAAAAGATATTATTTGCACCACTTCCAACATATTCGATGTTGAATATATATCTCTTTGGTAAAAATAGAAAAAAGGGACGGGTGGTGGTAACTTGTAAGTCGCATAGTTTTATTGATTATCCCACGATTTTATCGTTGTTATATATTTTATCGCATATTCCTAACTATTTGACAATGACAATAATTTTATTTTATATTTTCTTTTAGTTTATATCTCTAAAGTAATCTAAAGTTAAAAAAATTATGTAAATGCATAGATGCATGCACAAAAAGAAGTGTGAACACTGCATTAATTAAAAATTTATCTATGCTAAAATTTGTTTGACTCTTCCCTTGTCTGTTTTCTAAATTTGTCCCTAACTACCGATATTAAGTTACGATAACGATAGTCTTTTGTAAAAAAAAAAAAAAATATGATTGTGTCAATAAAAATGTTTTTTAATAACAAAAAAAGAGTTATGATAATGAGATTTTGATGTGTTACACTACCCAGTTAAACTGGCATCTATAAAGCGCTATATTCTATCACATTATTTTGTTAAAAAAAATATATTCTTAATTCTCAGGCGTTGCAAACAATCTCAAAGGTAAAACAACGCTATATAACTTGGCTTGCTAGTATTCTCTCATTTTCTTGAATTTGGATTGAGGTCACCTGTGACTTGCTCAGGTTGCTAATAATAACTTAATTTTAAATTGATTAATTTGATTTATCTTTCGATATATGAATTTTTTTTGTCCTGTGATAACAATATGCATTTATATAAAAAAAAAACAACTCAATTTGAATTTGTCAAGAAACAACAACAGCAAAATGTACTGGAATATGTGCTTCTATACAAAAGAAAGTCTAGTGCATTGCTAGAAAAGCCATCACAAAAGGGAAGGAAAAAGAAGTCGGTGACATTATCAGCTAAGAACTAGTGGGTGCTTGAAAAAAAAATCATAAGAAATAATTATTTTTAATAAGATATTATGGTAACTTAAAAATGTGTTTTTAAATAAATTAATCAAAATGAATGCTTATATTTAATTTGCAACACATTAGAATCGTATTTATTTAAATTAAATTAAAATTAAAACAATTTTTTTTTAATTTAATTTAGAGATAAAGTCTTTTTTATTTTTTTCCCCTCAAAAGTGTAAAACGTCTGTCATATGTAGGATGCTAGAAAACAGGGATAAAGTGAGAAGTTATAAATGAGGTTAGATCTGGCAACAAAAAAAATGACTAATCCTTTATAACACGATTGTTGTGATGAATTGAGGTTTAATTTTGTTTTGAACCGAAAGTACCTCAAATAAAAATGTCTCTGTCACTCTGTGGATACATTTAAAAAAAATGTAATAAAAGTTTAGCATGAATCGTATTTTTCTGGTGTATCTGCATGGATATGAAAGCTTCAATTGTAAAATTTATTCATCTGTATCTAATTATACATATAATCGAAACTTATATCATCATAATATGAGTTAAAAAACATTAACTGAAATAATATATAATTTAAAACTAACTATTTCCTATTTTTTTTCCTAGTTTTTTCTGTCTTTCTAGTTTCTCGACCCTTTAGGAAATGCACAGTCACAATAAAACTAAAATTAATCATAGTTTCTGCTCATTGCAAAACAAACATTCAGCTCCCATGTGAATGCACCTCGTGGAGTAAATCAAAGAAAGATTATGTTTTAATTTGTTTTGTTTTAGTTTGAATGTTTTAAATCCTTTGTCCTAATTAAAAATAACAAGAAAATGTGGATTCATAGGTGGATTCCATTAATCTTGTTGATTCTCCACTACATACCCTTGTCTCATCCCACACAGGGAAGACACCCCTAAAAAAACGAAAAGTCTTGCATAGTAAAAAATAATTGAAATTTGGCAGAGTGATTCGTGCATAATTCTTCAGTATTTTTAGTTTCTATAATATATTAATTTTTTGATTTTGATCCTTGTAAAAACAATATTTTTTTATTTTATTCCTTGCAGTAATTTTTTTTAGTCCTATAATATTTTATTCATTTTGAATTAGCTCCTTTCAAAAATTTTGGTAAAGACTAAAAACAAATATACATATTACAAGTACAAAAACCAAAAACTGAATATATTACAAGCATTAATTAAAACAAATAATTAGGACCGAAACTATATAAAAAAGAATATTACAAAGACTATTTAAAAAATATATATTTTATAACAATCAAAATAATAATTAATAATAATAAAAAGTATATTACAAGACTAAAAACTCATTTAAATATTTTTTTTTGTGTTCCCGTCCTTGTCCTTGATTTAGTGCATCTTTAATTCTTTCCCTTTTATGCCCCACCGAGAAGTTGCCTACTTAAGCTCCCATTCCTCTTTCACCGCTTCACACCACTGGCATCACCACCACATTCTTTATCTTTATGCGCGCTTAGAAGAATTGAAGGTGGTTTTCTTTTTCTTTTAATTAGTCTTAACCGTTTCTCTTCCTATGTTGGATCATGATACATGCTTCTATTTTCCTTATTTAACGGTTTAATTTTACTATATAGTAAGTATCGGGCACTTCTTGTTCTATTCAGTCGTACATACCTCTCTTTTCTCTTTGCTCTCTGATTCAGCTCTTCTCTCTTTTTTTCACATAATGATAATAATAATAATACCTTTTTCCTTTCATATAATTATGTAATTGAATCCTAAAGGAGTTTCATTTGGGGTGATTGTTCTTCTGGGGTGGCAGGGATTTTGATAAAAATCAAAGCTTTGGAATTTCACTCATCATGGATAAGGCAGAGAAAGCTGTGCAGAAGAGCTACTTTGATGTATTGGGTTTGTGCTGTTCCTCGGAGGTTCCTCTTATTGAAAACATCTTGAAACCTCTCGAAGGAATCAAAGAAGTTTCAGTCATCGTTCCATCACGAACTGTCATTGTTGTCCATGACACTCTTGTCATTTCGCAACTTCAAATTGGTAAAATTATTCTCTCAAATCAGTTCATCTTGTTTTCATTTTGATTATCTTGTTTGTTATTCTATATGCAGAAAAGTATCAGCAACACGTCTTTTAACACAACTTTCTAATTGGTTGAAATTTCTTATGTGTCTCACTCTTTATTTTTTTGTTTAATTTAATAATTTTTAATCAATTTTAATTAATAGTAAGATATGTGTTAAAAGAATTGTCACATATCCGACGTGGCACACATGCACTTGTGTTTGATCACATGCGGTAGAGAAGGGAATTGGGCAAATGCTTAACCTTCATTGATTGGACCATTCCACAGTGGATTACCTAACTTTTTTGAAATGGTTTATCGAATTTCGGGTAAAATATTCTGTTCTATGTTTAAATGTGTTAGTTATGAAAACGAGTTTTTGGTACTTTACTAGTTACGGGAAATAGTTAGTTTTTTTTTTTTTTTAATAATTGTCTGAATAAGTTACAAAAATGTTTTTCTTCAAAAAGTTGAGAAACGCCAATTTGACCGTGCTGAAAGCTAGCACACAAGAGGCTTGCTTTTGCTGATGATCTTGCGTATTTCCCTATCATTTTTCCATGAAATAAGAGCACCATTGTCATCTTTTCACAAAGTTTCCTTTTACCCAAAAAAACGTAACGTGATGATGTTAAAGATGCATTACTAATAAAAGGGAAATACACCTTTATCTTAACTTTTTCATCTGGACAGAAATAATGACTAAATGTGCTTCTTTAGATTAGAGTCTACAAATATCATGTTTGCAGTGAGTAAAATAGATTTGCAAACTTTGTGCTGTATATGTTTTAGATTTTGGGTTCTTAAGATTAATTCACTAGCGAGAAAATTGATTTTAAGGACAGAGACACAATTTTTTAATAACTTATATGTATTTACATTTTAAAGGTGATTTTAATTTATTATTAAAAAAATTAATTCTTTTAACTCACTTTAAATGTTTTCTATTATTAAAAATTAAGTTAACATTAATTATTTCAAAATCTAAATAATGAAAAATTATTAGAATGAGATGAGAGATAATAATTGCATCCTATATCATACATGCTCTAAATAAAGGGTGGCCGTTTTATATATATATATATATATATATATATATATATATATATAATAATAAAACTTTAGTGAATAAACAATATTTAATACTTGCCGTAACCATTACATAAACTAATAAAACTATTGAGTATGAGGATTTGGCATGTTGGTTTGACTTCTTACATACACAATTTATTTTTGCAACAATTGCTATTCTTACTTTTTTTTTTGCATTATCATGTTGTATATAAATTTGAAATTATATTAATATACACTACAATTTAGGTACTACTAGTATAGATTAAGGAGTGCAACTGTAACATCGGTAGTAATTAGTTATACATACTTTACCTAGTGGAAAAAGGAGTCCTATCTGTAGCATTTGTGCACTATGAATAAAGTTAGGCTGTTTATATCCTTTTGCTTTATATGGTCATCACCTTTAGATTTTTTATAGAAAAAAAAGAATTGATTTTCTTGCAAAACTATCTCACATAATAAGGCCAAAATAAATAATGGCTTGTGAACGGTTGTGATGACAGTGAAGGCACTGAATCAAGCAAGGCTAGAAGCAAATATCAGAGTGTATGGGGACGAAAAGCACCAAAAGAGATGGCCAAGCCCTTACTCAATTGCCTCTGGTGTGTTACTTTTGCTTTCTCTCCTCAAATTTGTGTTCCATCCCTTAAAATATTTGGCACTAGGAGCGGTTGCTGTGGGTGCCTACCCAATCATCTTAAAGGCCATTGTCTCCATTCGGAACCTTAGGCTGGACATCAACATTCTTATGCTTATAGCAGGTAATTAATTTCATCTATTTTTAGTTTTTTTTTTTGTGTGGTACAATGATTACACTGAAATTAGAATGTATGACTTTATACATAATTATCTATACTCTCCACCACTATGCCTTTCCAATATTTATTTTTGGTCCTTATACTATACGGCAATTAGTTGATGTCTTTTTGGCAGCACGTAAGTACAAGGTGGATTGAGAAAGTAGTTTCTATAATTATAAAATTACTATAAATAAAAAAGTTATCCCTACTTTCGTTGTGCCCTTTTACTAGTGGACAAAGGGCAGACCTTGTTTTCTTCTTCATAAATTTGAATTGAGAACATTTAATAAAAAAATGGAATGGGTATTTTCTTTTCCCTACACTTTCAGTTTGTGAATGTTTAGTTGGACGTACTGCTGCCTGATTCACAATTCAATTATTTAATTTTCTTGAGATTCATGATCAATTGAGAAACTTCCAATGCGGATGAACTGGAAAAAAAATGGTTGAGATGCTAGATTAACTATATATAACACATTTTGGATCATATATTTACAAAAAATAATGACTATAGAATATTTAATTTCTTCAAATAGAAGTTTTAACTTCTATAATGATTTATGATGTCTTCAGATAAACTTTGAAAAACCACTTCTGCCATGTTTTTTTTAATATTTTTTTACCCTTTAACTTTTAAAAAGTATTGAATGCATTTTCAAAATCTTCTTATTTTATCTTAAAACCTTTTGAATATATTTTAAATAAAAAATTCTAAAAAAGCAATAGAAAAGGACCTTCACATTCAAATCTGTATATTCTTTCCTTTTATTATTCATGATAGAACTTAATTTTTTTTTTTGGGAGTGATTAAATTTTCAGCACACCTTCCTTTAAAGTAACACGCACCCTTATTTATTTTTGTTTTTTAAATTAGTTATTCTTTTTTTTTATTATTTTCGTTTATAACGTATGCTTTTAAACTTTTATTTAAACTAATTTTCTTATTTAATTGAAATGTAAAAGCAACCGTACAATAACTTGTAATAAAGAAATGATAATAGTTCTTGAAACAATACTCTTGTTTCTCATTAAACTCAAACTCTACCCAAAACAATTCGTCAAAACAAAAATCTTAAATAACGACACACAGATTCTGTCTTGTATAAAATATTTATATATTTAGATTTATTTCTTTTGTCACTTAAGATAATTATGTGAAGAATCACATGATAAGATTCTCGATCATATCCTTGTAACACATATGCACGATTCTCTTTTTCAATTTTTGAAACTTAAACAACTTCATATATTCTTGTCATGCAAAGTGATAAACAATAAATCCTTAAAACTAAATAAAACTACACATAATTTGTCATATATAAAGTGTTGTGTTTGAAAAGTGCATTTACAACGCAGTGTATTACGGAAGCTGAAACTATATATTAATTAGCTTGGGTTAAGACGTGAAAAATAGCATCAAATTAATGTGCTTGGTGAAGCGCATCCAAATTAACATGCTGGAAATCTGCCATGTAACAAACATTACAGTTTGCTCATAAAACCGGCATGCATGGCATGTCATCCCAAAATTATGTTTGATGAAACCGCCCTTAGAACTTAGAAGTATAATTCACACTGCACAAAGTATTTTTTGCTGTGTATGTAAGAACTTGTATTATTGAAGCGACGTGAAAGCGACAAACTTGACCCCCCAAAATATCTTTGCTAGCTAGAAGCTATCAAACATGTGATAGAAACAAACTAGAAAGAAGATATATGCTAACTTCGTCTTACATATACAAGACGTGATGGAATCAAACTAGATCAGAAATTCTTAAGTAGCATAGCCATAGGTATCCAAATTAAGTAATTAGATGAGTAAATGTATTTTTTTTTGTAGAGATGGGTGTATTTTTGTTTTTTTAATATAACTTATAAATGTTATATATGCTAAAATATATATAATATCGATTTTGAATTTCTAAGATAAACATGATTTACTTTAAATTTCTTTTAATTATATCTTTGCTGCTTATATAAAACCTGCAATAGAAAGTTAATAAGAGAATAAATGCAATGTAATGTAGAGCAGAAAATTGCGCTGGATGAGTAAATATACAAGACAAGATATAGGATTAGCTAGAAATAAATACATTAGAGAGAAAGTTGGAAAGCCACTTATAGAAGAAATTAAAAAAGATGGGTAACCGCTAACTTGCCTTAAGTAAGGACATTATTTGGGAGTTTAAACCAAATAGAGGGTAGCCTATAAATGCGGATAAACGCCAATACTTTATATATATATATATATATATATATATATATATATATATATATATATATATATATATATATATATAATATCGTGACATTATTTGATTTATAATAAATATTTTATATTTTGTCAGTATAATTATTTTTTACATTATTATTCAATCACAACTTATAAATCATATTTATTATAACTTTTGATTGGTTGATTGGTTGATAGTGTACTTTTTTTACACTAACAATATTAAACTTTGATTTATGTAACCGACTCATTCCAATGAGAAAAGGTTTGTTGCTATATGTTATATATTTTAGCTGTTCAAAACATAGAACTTTTTTTTTGAAACTTTTAAAATATAGAATTCAAGAAAGAGAGGGTATTTTTTTTATTGTTATACAATTAACTTCTACTTATTAAACAAATATTACTATAACAAGGGTCTTGCTAACTAGTATTTTTAGTACATTAATTAAAGAATTAATAAGAAAAAATATTTATTATATAAATCGTAGAAGAATATTAAAAAAATCATGAACATAACAATTTTTCACTTTTTAATAAAAATATTTTTACTTTTAATTTCTTAACTAATGTGGTTAGTACACACTGATTAACATTTAGACATTTGGATGTCACAGTCCCACTAATTTCTTTTTATTTGACAGTTATTGGGACAATTGTTATGAATGATTATTTGGAAGCAGGCACCATTGTTTTCCTCTTCTCAATTGCAGAATGGCTAGAGTCAAGGGCAAGTCATAAGGTATTTATTTCTGTTTCTTGCTTAAAATTGACTCAAGATTAGTGGACCCATATTCTATTGTAAACCCTTATTAGATAATTGAGGTAACCTGTTCGAACACACAAACACACATATTCTTGAATTAATCAAGGTACTCATTCATTTATTTATTATTCATGCTTAACACTGGCTCAAGAATTAATGTATCATTCTTGAATTAATAAAAAGAATAAGTGGACCCAGATTCTATTGTAAAGCTTTATTAGATAATTGAAGTGACCGCTGTTCAAACACACATACACGTTCCATATCATTATAATATACTTATGAATACTGATTTTTTTTTTGTTGAATGCTTATTAATAATGATTGTCATGCTATAGGTAAGAACATTAAACAATCTAGGCTATACAAAAGAAGACTAATTGCCTTATTGATTAGAAAAAAGTATGCAAAATGTGTTATTTAAGACTGAAAGGATTATTATTATCATCGTTATATAGGCAATGAAGAAAACTGAATCAATGAGCCAATGTTTTACATTTGATGTTCTCTATAGAACACAAAAGCAGGGTTCTCTGTTTCAATTCTCATAGTAAGTATTGTAAAGCTTCTAAATACAATGTCTTTGGATTCAGGCAAATGCAGTAATGTCATCGTTGATGAACATAACCCCTCAAAAAGCAGTCATAGCTGAAACAGGAGAGGTTGTGGACGCTGATGAGGTGAAAATAGACACTGTTTTAGCAGTTAAAGCAGGCGAGGTGATACCCATTGATGGAGTTGTTTTAGATGGAACCTGTGAAGTTGATGAGAAAACTTTGACTGGGGAATCATTCCCTGTGGCAAAACAAAAGGATTCTACTGTATGGGCTGGCACCATCAATTTAAATGGTAAAAATTCTTAGTTTCAATTATATTTAATGTGTCATTAGTGCTTGCTAGAGAAAATATAAGGAGAAAAAAAAAGTTGATATTTGTTTTTTCCTATACCAAGTTGGTGAAGTCAATGTGTTTTCCTTGATTGATTAAAAGGTTATATTAGTGTGAAAACTACTGCACTAGCTGAGGATTGTGTGGTGGCTAAAATGGCCAAGCTTGTTGAAGAAGCTCAAAACAGCAAAACCAGCATTCAGAGATTGATTGACAAGTTTGCCAAGTTTTATACCCCAGGTTAGTCATACATAATCTGCAACATTTGTTTTAATCATTCTTGAACTGAAAAACTAATTTTGAATAGTCATGGTCTTTAGTAAGTTGTTGTCAAATGTTAAAGAGATAAAAGGTCATTTTTTGACAACGAAACACAGCTTTATGTGATATATAACTTTATGGTCATGTTTTCTTTTTTCTGTAATTGCTTTATTGCTTGCATTCAATTTCATTGTCCTTACATTTTGTTGGTAATGTTTTTTCAGGCGTTGTAATCATATCAGCTCTTGTAGCGGTGATTCCACTTGCGTTAAAACAACATAATGAGAAACATTGGCTTCATTTTGCACTGGTTGTTTTAGTAAGTGCATGTCCATGTGCACTCATCCTTTCAACGCCAGTTGCAACTTTTTGTGCTTACTCCAAAGCAGCCACATCAGGTCTTCTCATCAAAGGGGGTGATCATCTTGAAACACTTGCAAAAATTAAGGTCATGGCCTTTGACAAAACGGGTACCATAACGAAGGGTGAATTTGTGGTCACACATTTTCAATCTCTTTCAGATGACATTGATTTGAACACATTGGCTTACTGGTAAGGATGGCTCTTGTTTCCCCCTCTTACACTGCTATTTCTATCCATCTTTCTTTGAAATGTAAACTTAATAATAGTGATAGATTTTATGTGTGTTTAATAGGCTAATAGCATACATACTATAATCTTGTTAGGAAATTTCTGAAGGCTATTTTGAATGTAGATTAAATAGATAGTTGAATTATGAGATCAATGAGTTTAGATTCAACTTTTCAGGGTGTCAAGCATAGAGAGCAAGTCAAGCCATCCATTGGCAGCAGCAATTGTTGATTATGGAAGGTCTCTCTCCGTTGAACCAGAGCCAGAAAAGGTGACTGAATTTGAAAATTTCCCTGGAGAAGGAATATGTGGTAAAATTGAAGGCAGAGTTATTTACATTGGAAATAAAAAAATTGCCACAAGAGCTGGTTCTGAAACAGGTGAGTCCCTTTTCCATTGAGGATTAACCTGGTAGCAATACTATCATGCTTTTTGAAAGAGATTACAATGTATTTCAATATCCCTTTTAGCTAATGACAACTGACCCCTATGGTTTATGCTCTCTAGAGGTCAACACTTTTTTTTCTTCTGTTTCTTGGAACTGAGTGAAGTGTTCATTGTGATTTGTGATGGTTTTGTTTTGCAGTTCCTATCTTACAAGGTGAAATTGAAAGAGGAAAGACCACTGGATACATATACTTGGGAGCAACCCCACTTGGATTTTTCTCTCTTTCAGATACCTGCAGATTAGGGGTTCAGGAGGCAATAGGGCAGTTGAAGTCATTGGGAATCAAAACCGCTATGCTCACTGGAGATAGTCAATCTGCTGCAATGCAAGCACAGGAGCAGGTGTGTGATTTTATATGGTTAAACCTTTCTGAATATAATATGGCTAAATTGTAGCAAGCTGCACCATTCTGAACTTATATGCTTTGTCAAGTGAATTGAACTTTTTTTTTTATGCTCGAAGATGTCACTAGGCAATTCCTTTTTCTATGCATAGATATCTGAATATGCTCTACTGTTAGCATTAAGTATTAACTTCCCATGGACAAGTTGAAGTCATGGAACCTGAGTTAAATACTAATTGCAACATTGATTTCATCTACAGCTGGGGCATTCTCTGGAGTTAGTCCATGCAGAACTTTTGCCAGAGGACAAGGTCAAAATCATCTCAGAATTTAAGAAGGAAGGCCCAACAGCCATGATTGGAGACGGCCTAAACGACGCGCCGGCATTAGCTGCAGCTGATATTGGAATCTCAATGGGCATTTCAGGTTCTGCATTGGCAAGTGAGACAGGCAATATAATTCTTATGTCAAATGACATTAGGAAGATACCAGAAGCCATTAAACTTGCAAGAAAAGCTCGTAGGAAAGTGTTAGAAAACATTGTTTTGTCAATCATGACTAAGGCTGCGATTCTTGGTTTGGCCATTGGTGGTCATCCACTTGTTTGGGCAGCAGTTGTGGCTGATGTTGGAACATGTCTATTGGTCATCTTTAACAGCATGTTACTTCTGCGAAAAGGACACAACCATGGAGGAAAATGTTGTAGATCTTCTACTAAACCACATAACCACAAAAATGGATGTGGTGGCAGTCATGGTAGTTCCTCTCATCATCACCATCATCATGAGCATGATCAACAACATCAACATGAGCATCATAGCCACAAGCATTGTTGCTCAGACAAGACAAAAAAGATGTCCCAACCTCAGAAATGTGGTGGTGCTCATGGTAGTTCCTCTCATCATCATCACCATCAACATCAACATGAACAACATAACCATGACCAACACGATCAACATGAACATCATAATCATGACCAACTCGATCAACGTGAACATCATGGACATAGTCAACATGATCAACATCATCAGAAGTGTGCCTCACAAACATGTTCCTCAACATGTCCACCCTGCTCTTCAAATTCAAGTTTTGGTGGAATTGTTAACCATTGTAACACCATGAAGGCTCATGATCAATGTAAAGGAAGTGATGAATTCCATGAACATGATCACTGTCATCATGGAAGATGTGACAAGAATCACGATGAAGTCCACAAGCATGACACCGAAGATAATCATGCAGTTGCAGAAAAAAGGCATGGTAGTTGTTTGGGACATAAGAACCATGGGACAAAGCACTGCCACAACCAAAATCTTGACAAGGTTACTCATGATAGTGCTTCACATAGTTCTCCTTGCCACCTCAATCTCCCTTGTAAAAAAGAAAGCCAACAATTTACTCATAATCATTGCCACCTGATCCATGGTTGTGAAAATCTGAAAGACCATGAATCCAAAGATGTTTTAAGATCCAACCATGACATCCAGCATGAAAAATCAGGTTGTCATTCTGATTTTGAGAAGCATGAGACAGGTGAAATATCCATTGACATCATCACTGAGTATGTTGAATTAGCTTCAAGTTTGGAGGAGAAAGGAAAAGGTTCCTGCAGGGAAGACTGCTCAGACACATGCGGGAATTTGGCTGCTGTGTGTGGCTGTGAGAGTTCAAATGAGAGAGAAGACATCGCATGTTGCAGAAACGAGGACTCTTCAAAAGAATGCAAGGAATCTCCAATTATGCATGTTTGTGATGGTTTAAATAAGAGAGAAGTTGGTGGATGTTGCAAGAGCTACATGAAGGAATGCTGTGCCAAACTTGGTCACTCATCAAGACCTAGATTTGTAGGAGGTTTGTCAGAAATTATTACAGAATAGGTGCAGTTGACTCCAGCGTAAGCAACAGATGTCAGCATGCTAGCTTGTTCTTGCAAATTTATATTTATTTAGAAGATTTTTAGTGACATGAATGAAAGCCCGTAAAATATTACTGCTCATGTATATAGTTTGAGGAGCTTGACATGACCAACATAGATTTTTACGTAAGTCTGGTATGGCCCTTTATTTTGGGGTTTTAGTTATAGGGAATTGGGCTCCTAAAGGAGAAGGGGAATTCACTTTGGCAGTTGTTTGGATATATGTTAAGGGCTTCTTCCTTTTTTTATATTTAATATATGTTGCTTATATACTATACTATGAACGTAGTACTCATTAACATTAATATAAGAAGTTGACAACTATATGTCAATCTCATCTCAATTGTGTGTTGCTCCTTTTGTGCCTTATTTAACTCGTTCCAATGATAGACTCAATTTACATCATAAAAAAGTAATGAACTTGAACTACCATTAAGTTTAGATGATCTCTTGTTTTTTTTCTAGGAAATATATTGTTAGCTTAATTTTGATAATATAATGATTTTTACAGTGTTAACTAATTAAAAATTACTCATGATATGAAAAGTACAAAATTCAATAATTTATGATTTGATCACCATATAATTTTTTTCTATGCTATTAGTCTAATTAAATTCATACATTGAAACGAATACATTATCAGATGAAGTAACATACTAATATATATGCGTGGTAAAAAAGGATAGGGCAAGCCAATTTCAACCTAACTTAATAGCAACATTCTATGGCATAATGTCCAAGTCTGACCTTATTTTTACGAAAAAGACATTCATCAGTCAAATGTTTTAAACATCATACTTTAATTTCGAATACTTAATTTTATTTTGGTATTCTTTCTTTCTTTCTTTATTTGTTATTTTGGAGAAAAGAACAAAGAAAAAAAATAATTTTTCCCTAAAAATATCTAACTTCAAAGTTCAAACATGATCTGCTATCCAGTAATCCCCTTAAAGAAAAAGATAAAACAATTCAAGGTCCATTATCCATTTATATTGAATTTAAGACTCAATTCGGCCCACTAATCCATATCTATTGACCCACATCTTTCCTAATTGTCCACTGCGACAAAGTTTAGTTTTAGCTGCTAATATTTAGTATTTAAAAATACTAGCAATACCAACTGTTAGTATTCACTATTTAGCCTGGAACTATGGTGGCTAATGAATATTAGCCCCCCCAAAACTTAATTTTCAATGCTAATTTATAATTTTCACTTATTTAACAAATGTTTTTTTCACCATAATAACGGTTTGGAGTATTCATCAAATTTACATATAATTAATTTTTATTAACAAATTTAACTGATCACTTTTAGGAGTTAAACCTTTTTTTAAAATATTTTTTTGCATCGACAAAATTTAACTTCGAGATCTTTCTTTAGAAAATCAAATATAGTTTTACTTGGACTAATAGCTGGTTGATATATTTAACAATGTTTACTAGTAATTAATATAACTGTCCGTACGTAATATTTTTTCCTAGGGTAAATATGCTGACCTTAAGTAAC
This sequence comes from Glycine max, assembly GCF_000004515.6. Lineage (NCBI taxonomy): Eukaryota > Viridiplantae > Streptophyta > Magnoliopsida > Fabales > Fabaceae > Glycine > Glycine max. The sequence continues at coordinate 20,515,736 of NC_038249.2, forward strand.
ACAAAAAAATACAGAAAATATTTTAATAAAATATAAAATTACAGAGGGCAATTAAAATTTAATTTCCACCAAATTTTATTTGCTAAATTAAAATCTTTGAAATTTTCTTCTTCTTTTTTCTCTATTTAATCTCATCCAAACCAAGGCTGAATGATTATTAATTGTCCTGCCTAAGAATTATACAAAATAATATATAATTCTATTTCTACGTACCGTTCTACCTCTATATAACTATCACCTAATACAGCCAGCAACTAGAAGCAAACTAATTAAGCTCTCGCCGTATATATATGAAATAATGCTGAAGGATTTTGGTGTTAAGAGGGTTAGCTTGAGGATGGGATGAAGCCAAGGATGACTTGCCGGAGCCATATTCCATGTGAGATGAGGCTAAATGCTTTGATCGTGGAAATTGAGTTAACCCGGCAAGTAATCTTTGCCTGCATTTTGCTCTCTTCCTGTTACATGAACACATATGTACTTCATAGTTAACTATATATATATATATATATATATATTCTCCCGAGTATGGAAAAGTTAAAATATATCATTTTAATTAGGAATTAAAATAACATATAGAAGAGAAATATATAAAGTTACTTTAATAATAATTTTTTGTAAAATAATTCCCTTTATTAATCTTGTATACAAATTAAATTTTATTTTTAACTGTTCAATATTTTAATATTAACTCAACGAATCACACATATATATCAAATTTAGACAAATTAAAAATTTGTAATTATGTAAGTTTATAGCTAAAATTTACTCATATTTTTAGGGTTGAGGTTACTGTAGTGGTGTGTTAATGCTAATGGATTAATTGTTTAGGGCTAGTAATTACTGTTGTTATTAAATTCTTACATAAAGAAAATATATAATGATCCATGCAATTTATCCCATACTGATAAATTATTTAAAAACTATACTAATTTAGTAATTTTAAAAGGAAATTATCCCATTTCAGTTAAAAAATAAAAATATATTATGATGTGACAAAAAATGGTAGGCTCACACTTGAATTGGGTGGTTTTTCAATTCTAGTGTTACTCCAATGATTGTTAAACATTGTTCAATATGACGGATGAAGTAATGACCTTATGAAAAATCTAAGGGTGTGTTTGGTTTGCATTTTCATTTTCTGTTTTCATTTCCTGTTTCCATTTTTTGAAAACTGTTTTCATTTTCAAAAGATTTGAATTCTGAAAACATGTTTGGTTTGATTTCTTGTTTTCTGTTTTCATGAAATAAAAATACTGAAAATTTATGATATATTGACTTATTGTCTTTTTTTATTTTTAGATTTGATTAAAACTACATTCATTGTCACCGCAATTTCATTTTAACCAAAATGAGGTTTCTGTTCTCAACTGAAAATACTGAAAACGAAAATTTATTGTTTTCATTTTCTAGTTGTTTCCTGTTTTCATTTTCACTGAAAATGTTTTCAGAAATTAAACCAAACACATTTTCATTATCATTTTCTATTTTCAGTGAAAATGAAAATAGAAAACAACCAAACCAAACAACCCCTGATATGTCAGATTAAATTTGAACAGAACAATATATTTAAGGCAAAAAAATACTTATAAATGAGAAGAGTCCTAATATTTATAGACGAGTGTGACTCAATTTAGACTCATAACAGTCACTAGCTAGTCTAAGTGAGCTTTGATGGTACTTTAATGTTATGTTACGGAGTGTTTAGACAGTTTTAAAAAGATCATTACCTCTTAAATAGGAAAAGAAATAAATGGATATCCAAATGCTATGACACCCAGAGAGAAATAGAGAAAGGAGAGATAAAAACATAAATGTAATAAATAATATAACCTGATAGAAAAGGAAAGATAAAAAGAAATTAAGACTATTTATGGAATGTTTGATACTCAAGGATATTTATCATTACCTCTTAAATATGATTAAACTTTAGATGAAAAATATCGTGATATGCTGCGATCTTGATCAAGAAAGGCTTGAAATTACCTATAGGCGAGCATGAAAAAGACCATTGGGAGTTAGAAATGAGATACTCATATAATTGAATCATCTTCCATAGCAAGTAGATGTACATGAGAACAATATATATGTCCTTTAAATCTTGGAGTGTTATGCCATTAAAAATTGAGCCTATTTAAGTGCCCATCATGGAGCAATACTTCATTTTAGTTTCATTTTTTATCATTACATTTAGTTTCATTTACATATATATCTCTTAATGTTTATAAAATTATTAAATTAATTTTAAATCCGAGACTGATTATGTACAAACCCCTCTCTCTCTCTATATATATATAAAGTTAGTTTGTTGATGAAGGAAGAGGGGAGAGATTGTGACCCGTTAATTGATTTCGAATATTCTCACTAAAAGAAAAAAAAAACTAAATCAAATTATTCATGTATGAATTGAAGATTGAAACCGGACAGAACTAATGTGGGGTATCAATATTTTTATGTGGGATTAAGTTGTGCACTTGTGCATTGACCCACCATGCAATGCAAACACAAGGAAGGGGATTTAATTAGTTCAGCACCTCTCAATATGCAAAGCAAGCTAACCGGAATAAATCTCAAAACTATATTTAATTATTATGTAGAATTATTTGGTTGTAGATGATTCATGAATGATCTCATCTCACTGGAAGAGGGTTTTTTTTTTTTTTAACATTATAAAGAAAAAAAGCGGAGAACGTGGATAGACATAAAGAGTAGCACGTGGTTCTTTCCATATGTGGCTGTCTTCCATAAAGCATAATTATCTCCTGATATAGAAAAAATCGGTGAGTCAGAGTGATCTCAGATGCAGGAAGGTCTGAGTTTATATATATATATATATATATATATATATCTGTGTGTGTGTGTGTTAATTTCCTCAGTGTTTCTCTTCTGCTATATAAGCACAGTAACCCCCCAACCCAATATAACACTCCAAGCTTATAATTGAGGTCCTATCAACTCACAATAAGAGGCAGAAAGTAGAGTGCAGCCAAGGATGACTTGCCGGAGCAATAAGCAATAATATCTATCTATTTTATCTTTCTTTTCTTCTTATTCTTTCACGCCGGCAAGTTGTTCTTGGCTACATTTTGTTTTCTTCTTCTACTGTGATGCTTTGCGGACTAATGTACATATAGTTGATTATTTGCAACGTCTCAAACTACAAAATTTTAGGTTATTTATTTGTTACTAGCTACCATATGATCTCTTCAAAAAATAAAAAAACTACCATATGATAATAAATTAATTTTATTGATTAATCTTTGTTCTATTTTGATATGAATACACATTCGTGTATATGCATATGTTTAGTTAGTTGATTTGACTCCACTTAATTTACTTATTGTGTTTCTTTATATTGAAGCGTACGTATAGTATATTTGTTTTTCAAGGTCAAAAGTTTGCAAGAACAAAAAGATGGAAAAGTAAAGTGATACTGACAGTAGATATGGCTAAATAACTCTTATTTGGCTCGTTGCAATTTATTCTGCAGATTCTTCCTCACTCCTTATACAGTTGTTTTCAGAGCTTCTCTCGGCGTATTTTTTAGAGGGGAAAAAAACCATTGGTGATAGAGATTCAGAGAGATTGGAAGAGAAAAGAGATAAAATAATTGATAAAATTGTTAATATAATGTAATAAATAGAAAGAAAATTAAAAATAAGTATCAAGTGATGAATGGATACACTTGAGGTTTCAATGAATCAGCACTGGACTTTTTAATTTGGAGTGTTTGTCGAGGCCTTTCCCTCTGTTAATTGCTGAAAAGAAAACAACTATATTATATATATATATATATATATATAAAGCTTGTTCTTGGTTTTCACTTCGCATAAAATTTATCATTTATTTTTGCGAAACTCCTTTATTTGAGACTATTCTGAACAAATAATCATTTAACTTGAAAATTGATCAGTGAACACACACACACACATTTATGATTTTCATATATTTGGTAGAACAATATTGTGAAAATTTTAAATAACAAAGTATTCCGAGAATATTGTTGGTCAATTTTTTATATTATTTAATAAAATTATTAACATTGACTATTAAAAAAAATAACACCAAAATATTTATCAAAAAAATATAGTATTGTAAAAAACTCTCATTAATTATTTTTAAATAAAACTGTAAAAATAAAATAAAAAAATAGTGAAAATAATACTTACAAATTATTATTTCTTCATTATCCTTTTTATAATTAAAAAAAAAAAAGAAGGCTCCCACTCTTACAAGTAGTTCTGTCTCTGGAAACGTGGGCATGAATTTGGTACCCCAAGCATGTGATCCTGAAGTTTCAAGCCTCCTTGTAAAACCGTAATTTTTAAGTCACATGCGAACTGAATTTTCCTTATTTTTCTATTATTTTAGTTCCATTCTCAGCCCATAAACACCAGTTATATGTTTGTTCCATTCTGAGTAATAATCAAGCAATTGAGTGAATTTCCCTTTAAGTTTAGAGAGCAATTTCTTTCTCTCTTCCTTCAGTTCAGGCTTTCGAAGTTCGAACTGTGTGCTATATTTAACTTTTTAGAAAGTTGTGCCTTTATTTGGATACCTAGCTCGATGCAATCAACCAAGATCCAATATTGTTAAACTTGTAAACTAAGTTAGGAAATTTTGGTCTTTAAATCATGATATAATTAGACTTTCAATTATATCTTACAGTTATTTTATTTAATATAAATTTTAAGAATTTTATTTAAATATTGTAAATTCTTAAAGTGTCTCGTTTTAGTTATTTTTGTTAGTAAATTTTATTATTTCGTTAAAAATAGTCCCAATGTTTATTTTATTTTAAAAATTATAAATAAATAAAAAAACCATAGAGATGAGGGCCACTTTTGCATCACACAACACTGACAGCTCATAAGCTTTCTTGAGAAGCCTCTTGTCAAAAAAGGGAAAGAAATTACTATAGAACATGGAAAACAAATTAAGCAGATATACTTCATATATAGCTAAATAGGGTAAAGGCACATATATATTCTTTTAGTTTCCGATAAAAATTGAGATCAAGATCTGAGATAATAATAAACAGTTGTAGCTAGCCCCTTTAATTTTATGAAACACTGTTCATCTTCTTCTTCGATCATCAGAAAAATATTTTTAGTAAATACCCTAAATCCTAAATCTAAATCTATCATCGGAGCCACCGGGTCATCAATTGGAGCAACCACTGTGCCGCCAGCGACCCCAAACCCGTCCATTCAGATCCGCAACATTTTTGTCATGTGGAGAACATCCAAACATGAAGAAACTAAGATTTGGAAAATGTCCAAGGAGAATATGATTTTTTTTAAAATAAAATAAAAATAATGGAGATTTTTAGTTATTATGTTAATTAACTATTTTAAAAAAATCAAATATTAAAGAGATTAATATTGTTAATGAAAATTGAAAAAAATTATTAAAATAATATACTTTAAAGATTTATAGTATCAAAATGAAAATTCTATAAAATTTGATGTACTAACACGAAATAATTATGAAAATAATGGATTAAAATTCTCGTTAAATCTTAAATCATCAATGAATAAAGACTTTGGTTTCTTTCTCCCTTTTCTAGTTTTCTTGAATATCTTCATCAGCAATTGCGTGAACTCTCTTGTACTCGGCTACCATCATTGATTCTTGACGAAGATTATTGCATTGAATAAGTTTTCTTGGTAGTAGTGATCGAGAAGGGTTTCACACATGAATTTTCATTAGTTTTTCTCTCATTTTCTTATCTTATTACTTCCTTTTTACTTATGCTTTTGCTTGAAATTCTCTCATCAGATCAGGTTGATATGTTTCTTCAACTACACACTAATTAATAATCTTTAACCTTGTAATTCATCTATCTGAATTTCACGAAGGTTTCTATGGTTTTTGTATATGTTAGTGACATTTGAAAATGTCTGCTAATGATGTTTTTACGAAGTAGAAATGTCGAGATATTTTCATGATCTTTTGGTCAATTTTTAAAGTTAAGGGTAAAAAGGACTTTATAAAAATATAGGTTGTTAGTTTTGGAAAATATAGGAATCGAATCAAATGTCAAAAATTTTAACGGGTTAATGGCTCTATTTAGATAGAAGATTTCATAAATACTTGAGAGAAGAAAATAAGAAGCTAGGATGAATATCAAATGCTTGGGGGACACCAATTTTTACCTTCCTTTCTTGACTGCGTCACACAGAGTTTGAGTATGCCCAAAGATAGATTGTCTCTAGAAAATGCAACAAGGAACAAGTTGGGATGATTTTTCTTGTAACAATAGAGAGTGAAACAATTGCGTTTTGTTTGTTTGCGCAAAAGTGAAAGGGAAAAGAGAGTGAGAGCAAAGAAGTGAAGAAAAAACGAAAATCTTTCCTTTTGTGCTAGGGAGGAAATAGCAAAGAAATTTTTAAAAACTGTGTGGAAGCCACCTAAAAATTATGATTGTTTACTCTCCTCCTGCACATCTCAAAAAATTCATATAATTGTTTTCTAAGTTACCCTCCTCATGCCCATCCTGGAAGGTCATATAATTATTTATGTTGATCAACATAATCAATTATATGACCTAAAGGAGAAGATGTCATTTAATGATTATGTGTATAACATAATTGATCACCGTAATTTTTTTTTCTTTTCTATCTTTTAAGTTAAACAATTTTAAAATGCAATTTTAAAAAAAAAATTAAATTGTTTCCAGAAAACTTATTCGAGTTAAATAATGATAGAATTTTTTCTTTAACTATATCCAAAAAAGAGATTTTGAAATTAATGCGGAAATGGATTCTCAACAAACAATTACGTGCAAAATCCACGATATCACACCTGGTAATCAGTTTCCAAACAGAGCAGTAGGCAAGGAACATCACAAAAGCTGCACGTGCAAAGACAACGCAAAAAGGAAAAAAAAAAGAAGCGAATTCTTGTTTAGCTAAGAAAAAGAGAAGGAATCCGTACTATTGTGCCATAGACTTATACATAATACAGTGTATGAGAATGATACGTGCATAGAAGATATAGAAGGTAGGATCAAAGGAATGTTAACCTCTATGAATGCCCTTATACGGAAACCAATTAAAGTCAAAATGTAATCAGAACCTCTTCACATCAGCTGAATTTCAGAGAACAAATTCCCATTGAGAATGCCAAATCAGGAACATGGGGTAACCACTACTACTCTTTGGCTGCTTCCTTGTTCATATATTCTATTCCCACAACAGTAAATTTATCAATACACACAGTTTTAGGAAGACAACAAGCTAAGTCAACTTTTGCATGATTCTTCCAAACAATAAGAATGGTTTTGGATAAGAAGCAGCATGGAAAAATTCAAAGCTACGTGGGGTCGGTGTAGTTTGCATGGTACAACATTTATTTGACTTATTTACCTTTAATATTAACATGTGTGCTATAATTTTTAATCAAGGATGTCATCCTTTGACTTTGTTTGACCTTCTCTGCTTATAAATTGGCCACAATGACCCTCAAGATGACACAGGCTAATAAGTGAAATGTGAGTGTGAGTGAGAAAGTGTGTTGGTTGAAGCTTAGTGTAGTTCTCTCTCTCTTTCTCTCTCTCTCTCTCTAAGTGTCTTGCATGAAGGTAGAGAGAGTAGATTTGAGCCAGGATGGCTTGCCGGCATATGCTTAAAAGCAAAGATCCCCTATGAGGGTGTTGCTGGTGGCCATCCATGCTCATATTTGTTCCCTTTACACTCTCATGTGAGACTTTGTAAAGAGCTTGAAATATGATATGCATTGTGCCACTGCCTTGTTTTAAGTGTATCATTTTCTGCAGTGCTAATGGTGCATGAACTATTATGAGTCAAATGTATAATTTGATTTTAGAACAGAGTAACAAACAAATCTGCAGGAAGGTAGATTGTTGGCGTTATTAGTTAGTTTGGTTAGTAGGCCTTCTTTTGAGGAAGTCCATTTTCTTGTTGCATTAGTCTACTTTTGAGACTCAAGGTTAGAGAAAAACATATATTTATCTTTTTAAAGTACTTAGTTCAAAAAGGAAGAGGCATTATTGAAACAAATTTCAGGAAAATATATGTGGGTAACGACCTTATTAATTACAAAGAGTGTGATTTAGTTTTCTCATGGTTAGGAGGATGTATTTAGTAACTTATTTAATTGAATTTCTTATTATAGTTTAAGGTAATGGACCTGGCTATAATTTCCTGCATACGTTTTAAGAGTCTTTTCCCCATTGCTTAATCGTAGCACACACCCACACATATATATAGATTCGGACTGCTTGCTTGAATCTACTAGCTTTGTATTTCGTTGGTGGATGAAATAAATTCATCTAGTTAATGGGATATACATGAACAAAATAAAGCAGTATGTTGTAGCCAGGATAGACATAATATGATTGAAATAATAGCTTTGTTATACACAACAAATTCACCAGTCGATTTTTCATGTTTAAGAAATGTAGGGAAAATAATTTCAGGCTAATTAAGCTGAAGGTGGCAAATATTGTTGACAGGTACTCCAAGTGCTCACACATTGTTGGACTGAAGTTTCTTTCGATCAGTTCTATCAAGATGCCGCATCTGAACGTTAGATAAATCTTTATTGTGAATATGTGAGTCAAGAGGCGCAGAAGAACTAGCTATTGTACTCATTTTGGATATATGGATGCTTACCAAACATACATGATTTAAACTATATATATTCAATCATTAAATATTTCTTTAAAGCTTTCACTGCTGGATAATGAAATTTAATTAATAAGTAGGGTATTGTTGGGCAACTATGATGCAGTCGAATATGTTAAAAAATACGAATTAAAAGTGTCAATAGCATGCCAATATTAGCCATTCCCAGCTAGTGAGTTGTGGGTCGCATCTATCCTCTGGCCTTTCAATCTATGGGGAATGGATATTTTGAGACAGCACCAGCGTAGGTGAAATCTCTTATTAATTGTAGTACTAGATCATTCAAAAAAATGGATAGAGGTTAAAGCATTGGTTACTGATAAGTGACATAGACACTTAACTATCGAGTGCAAATTGAGGTAATTATTTCTGTTTCTTCATTAATTATAGTACTATTTGTCTAATTTAGGTGTAATCTTTGTTTTTAATTTAATTTACCAATTTTTTATATGTTGCATCTAATTATTTTGTTGAACTTTTTTTTTTAGAGATGAAGTTTAGAAAGAGAATGGTCGTTTCAATTTTGTAATTTTACTTAGCGATTTTAGTTTTTTTAAGTTATGTATAAAAGGGGACCCATGGTAATTTTGGAGGGAAAAAAAATCTCCATCTTTACCCTCAATGAACCTTGTACTAGGAATGAGACTTAGTTTATTAATAATAATATTGAAGTTTAAAATGAATGTTGTGCATATTGTAAAAGAGAATAATGCTTGATGAAATCTAACACCAATAACTATCCATCATTTTAAAACTCTTATATTTTTTTATCATGTTTTATGTATATGTTAATATAAATTTCTATTATATATAATATAATATATAACAATTCTAAAAAAAAATGTATTCGTGTGAAATTTGTCTTCATAATTTTAATATAATTGTAAAAATTATAAAGAATGTATATTTCATAAAATTTGAACGTAATTGTGGGAAAATATTTATATGCAAAATTGGAGCGAATATTTGAGACAAAATAGAGATAAATTTCATACGGTTTTTGTAACTTCAAATTCGTCCCAAAATTATCCAAAATGTTTATGAAACTTGGAACAAAAAAAAATGGTTCCATTCGAAATTTCTGTGCAGAAGTGCAAGTTTTCTAGTAGTAGGGAAGAGAGAAGAAACGTGAGGAGGAAGAAAAAGTAACAGTAACCAAGTTGATATATATATATATATATATATATATATATATATATATAGAGGATAAAATGGTATTTTAGCTCAAGTTTAATCTGTTATGATTACTACACGAAGTCTAATGACAATTGTCGTAACTTCCACAAAAAGTTAGTGTCAATGTCCAACCATGACATGCTTAGCTTCCATGTATGTGAAACTGGAAGGAAAATGTTCCAAATTGGACTTGCAACCCAATTCGTTTAGCGGGTTGACTCGTCTCAGCCCAAAATTATATGTGTTGACCCCAGTCAACACCTACATGCATGATACCTATAGCATGAGCTTTTTCATTTTTGTAGGGTTTTTGTTTTGTTCGTAACTTACCTTTGTTAGCACCCTTATGGGTATTTTTGGTTATAAATAGTAGATGAGCTTTTTCATTTCTGTAGTGTTTTTTTTTTTTCCATGAATCCGCACTCCCTTAGTGTAACTTGCTTATGTTGGCGTCCTTTTCGTAAAATCACACACCCTTAGTGTAACTTGCTTTTTTTCTATTCATACGGATTAACAATCTGCATGTTTTGAATTTTTTAAAAAATTATAATTTACTTAGAAATTTTTTATACATTTAATTTATTTACAAAATTTGATAATTAAAAAAAATTTATATTTAATTGAATGTTGTATTTAGATGTTTATTACAGTAATTAATAATTAAACAAGTTTGGTATTTAATTGAATGATGTATTTGAATGTTTATTACCATAATTGAAAATTAAACAAATATGATATTTAATTGAATGATGTATTTAGATGTTTATCATAGTAATTGATAATAAAAACATTTGGTATTTGAATGACATATTTAAATGTTTATTATCATGATTGAAAATTAAACAAATATGGTATTTAATTGAATGATGTATTTAGATGTTTATTGCAGTAAATAATAATTAAACAAATATGATATTTAATTAAATGATGTATTTATTAGAATTTATATGATATTTATTAGTCATTTGTTTAATTATAATATTATTTTTTATTTTTTATAATTGAATATATTAATGAAAATATATAGTGAAAATGTATTTTGTGGCTATATGATTTACAATATATTTTTTAAAAAAATTTGTATAGAGCAACTATATTTGTGTCGATAACAAATGAGATGATTGTATAATTCTTTTAGTCGTTTTTTGTTTATCATTGAATTTGTTAAATGTTTTATTAAGATGGATGAAGAACAATGGAGGTATGATACTACCATGTCTGAAGAAGTTGATATGAATGTTGAAAATAAGGAAGATGCTGACATGAGAGTTGAACACGTTGATTGTTCTGATGTCTTTAATATTTCTCATGTATTTGTCTAATTTGTTGTTGGTACAGTAATTATATTACATAAATGTTTATTGATCTCAGACCTTATTTGAATTGTGTTATAGTTGTTTGCTATCTGTGATAAAGTTTTACATTAGGCTCGATCGGTGACTCATGAAATTGGATTTGTTGTTGTGATAACGAGGTCAGACACAAATACTAGTGTTAGAGGAAGGTCATCATTTTTGTTAATAGCTTGCAAAATGAGTGGTGAGTATAGGCCTAAGAAGAAGGATTTGGTTACAACATGCACTAGTAGTAGAAAATGTGGATGCCCGTTTAAGTTGCGTGCGCAACTAGTTTTGGGAGGAAAATGATGGATGGTGAAGTTAATTTGTAGGACTCACGATCATGAAATGGAAAAGTCATTTGTTAGACATCCATATGCGGGTCGACTAATTAAAGATGAGAAGATTGTTGTTGCTAACATGACGAAGTCCATGGTGAAGCCAAGAAATATTCTTTTGACGTTGAAGGAGCACAACGCCACATCATCCAAGGTGATAGTCACCTCTCCTACGAGTAAATGAAAACTACTAATTTTCTTATGTCAGAGTTCCACGAAAGCACACATAAGTCATCAATCGCCCGTATCTGAGGAACATGTGATCAAAGGACTTAGTCCACTAGAGCCACAATGCCTTCAATCTCTAGAGCAGGTCTATCGAACTTAGTCATCTTCCTTCCATGGAAAGATAACTTAAGCTCAGGACGTTCTTGGAAACAATAATATCAATCATGCAACAAAAAAAATAATAAGTTCTAAGCTATGTGCTTTATGTTTTGTATGATTTACAAACCTCTGCATTCTTGACTCTCAAAGCAATGTAATTTTCAAAATCTCTCAAAACTGATGTGTCATGGTGTCCACCTGGAAAACCCTCAACATCAGTAACACCTCTTTCAACAGGTGGTTGTTGTTACTCTTCGTTTAATTTCTTTGTGGTAGTAGGAGGATCCTCAACAACACGCGTCTTTTTGTCGTTGCCTACGGGCAAATGCGGTAAACCTTCGTCGCTGGAGGCATCATTATCATCGTCACTAGCCTCTCTCCTCCCTAGAGCTTTTCTATTGCTCGGCCTAAAGCCCGTCAGAGACTTTAGTTCTAACCATTACCTGCACAATATTATTTAAAACTAACAAATTTAATATCTTTTAAATATTAGTTTCAATATTTTTTTAAAACTAACAATTTTAATATATTTTAAATTCTGGTTTCAACAATTTTTTAAAACTAACAATTTTAATATATTTTAAATTTTGGTTTCAACAATTTTTTAAAACTAACAATATTTAAATTATTTTAACTTTTGATTTTAATATTTTTCAAAGCTAAAAAATTTAATATCTTTTTAATATTGGTTTGAATATTTTTTTAAAACTAAAAAATTTAATATATTTTAAAATTTGGTTTCAATCATTTTTTAAAACTAACAATTTTAATATACTTTAAATTTTGGTTTCAACAATTTTTTAAAACTAACAATTTTAAAATATTTTAAATTTTGGTTTCAATCATTTTTTAAAACTAACAAATTTATTATCACTTTTAAATATTTGTAACATTAAAAAATTTAAATTATTTTAAATGTTGATTTCAAAATTTTTTTAAAACTAATAAATTTAAATTATTTTAAATTTTGGTTTCAATATTTTTTTTAACTAAAAAATTTAATATCTTTTAAATATTGGTTTCTATATTTTTTAAAAGTTAAACAAATTTAATATTATAGTATTGTTGTTTCCAAATTCGTTTATATTTATTATAAGTATTTTACCAATCTAATTACTAAACTTATTTTTTTGTATTATTTTTATATCATTATAAAATAATATCACCAAATCAATACTTATAAAATTGCTAAAACTATTGCTAATATACAAAAAAAAAATTACATTACAAAACAAATTCAAAAATAAATCAGAAATATAAATATTGAATTAAAAAATATATATCATACGAATTGTCAATTTGTATGGGTCAATCCATATGACCAACAGTTCAATAAAATATCTTGTTCACATAGAGTCACCCGAAAAATGCAAAAATAGTTACCATTGTTGACAACCAACAATCAAAACACAATGATTCAAATAAAATAATGCACAAACAAACCAAAAACGACAAAGAGAACAACTTACTTCGAAGGAGAATGAAAATCCGTCAAGCCAATGAATAAAGAAGAAGATGAGAAACCACATCGGAGAAGAAAAAGTTTGTTTTGTGAATGGAGAAGATCACAAATCCCCTTGAAGTGGAAGACAATAAATAGTAGAAAATAGGGACAATAGAGAGAATAGGAAGGAAGAAGAAGCAACATCAACAAAAGAGAGGAGAAACTAAACAGCAATGAATAGTGATTTTATAGATGAGTCACTTGCTTTTATTTATAGAGAAAAAATGAAGAATATTCTAACTTTTTCATCTTTGTTGAATGTCTCAACAAAAATATTAGATGTCCAAAGCAACACCCTTTACCTATAGGACACTTGTATACATTTCTTTACACCTACAGAAAAATTATCATGTCCCTACACTAAAGTAGATTAATATTGCCCTTATGAAGCCTTGGGCTCCATACCAGGGAATCTAGCTCTTCTCGTACTCCTATAAACACCACCACATTATGAGTTTATTTATTTAAGCTTAACAAAATAATTTTAAAATAAATATTATTTAAGAAATTGTATTTTTTTATTGGATATTTAGGATTTTATTATTAAAATAAATAGAAAATTAATTTTTTAAACCGAAATAATTTAAACAAGTACATTAGAAAAACAAAAAAATACTTATTTTATTAAAATAAATTATTTTTTAATAAATAAATTTTAAAAAATCAATCCTATATTATGTAAATATTTAATACACATCATTACTCTGGTGGAATCGCTACTAGTTACAGTGTTTTTTTTTAGGTATCCACCCATTACACAGTGTCTCGGCCTTGTTAGCGAATTAGCCGAATTTGAAAACTCTCAAACCACTTGCAGAGCCCCCTTAGTTTTTTTAATCTATTTTTTTTAGTATGTACGCTGTATAATGTTTTAATACTAAATTAATTATTTTTATTCAATGAGTTTGATGGTAGAAAATAATAATACTTAAAGTATTAACTATCTATTATATTTTATTTTTTGATAAAATATCTTTTCCCTTTTTATAGTATTTATTGTGAAAATAATGACATTTTTTTCTCTCTTTTAAGACAAATATACTATTTTTCTTTCTATAGTCTTCATCGTAGAAATAGTTATATTTTTTTCCTTTTTTAAAACAAAATATTTTAGTGTTACTTATTTTCTTTTTAAATATTTTTTCCTTTTATAATATATTTTAAAGATTATTAATATTTAATTTGTAATCAAATAAATTTATTATCCTTTCTTTTATATTGATTTGGTAATAATTAATTTGATGAATTAAATGGTATTACTATTTATTATTAACCTCTTTCTATAAAATAAGTTTATGAATACTACATAAGGAATAACTTGAATTTTGAGACATATCAATAATTATTATTTTTTATTAATATTCTTCACATATTTTTTTTGTTTATCTCATCTCAACTTTGTTCTTCTTGTTATTATTTGTTTGTCTTCATTCTACTCAATGTATAAGTCTAAACATCATTGTATAAACTTCGAGAAAATATATTCTAAAAAAAAATATTTCTTATTGTAGTATATGATTAAATGACATATATAAAAAAAGCCTTTACATTCTAATTAAATTCTAAAATTTGAAGATAAGTTAAAATGTAAAATCCAGGTTATACTGAAAAAGGCTTATCTAATAATTTCTTATCGTCATAAAATGCTGTCCAATCCTGTTTCTAAAAAACTTATTCGAGTTAAACAATGATATCCTTTTTCTTTGACTATATGCAAAAAAAAGAGATTTTGAAATTCCGAAGTGGATTCTCAACAAACAAGGAGAAGTTACGTGCAAAATCCATGTGATACCCTATCTGGTAAATAGATGTGTTTCCAAATAGACCATGCAGTAACAAAGGTTACACGTGCAAAAACAATGGGAAAAGGAAAAGCAAATTCTTGTTTAGCTAAGAATAAGAAAAGGAACCCGTATTGTTCTTAGTCTGATACAATGTGTGAGTGTGAGAATGCCCATACTGATACGGAAACCAAATAAAGTCAAAATGTAATCAGAACCTCTTCTAATCACCTAAATTTCATAGAACAAATTCCCATCACAAATGACAATGCCGAATCAGAAACATGGAGTAACCACTACTACTCTCTGGCTGCCTTTCTTGTTCATATTCTATTCCCACAACAGTAAATTTATCAACACACACAGTTTTAGAAAGACAGCGAGCTAAGTCAACTTTTGCATGATTCCAGACAATAAGAATGCAAGTTGTCACAACTTTTACTTATTCATACTCTCCTAACACATTTTATGATTGATTAAAATTTATTAAAAATCATAAAATCTTGCTAGTCTCACTTTTTATACTTCACCCATGATTTTATAATTCTCAATAAATTTTCACTAATATAATAAAGAGTGTATTAAAAGAACCGTATTAAAGAATACATTGTTGACATTCATCTTTACCTTTAATAGTAAGTATTAACATGTGCCTAACTGTAATTATCTTAAGTTATTATGGAGGCCATCCTTTGACTTTGACATTTTCTGCTTATAAATTGGCCTCATTGACCCTCAAGATTACACACAGGCTAATAAGTGAAATGCATGGGAGAGAGAAAGTGTGGTGGTTGAAGCTCAATGTGGTTTTCACTCTCTTAAGAGTTTTGCATGAAGGTAGAGAGAGTAGATTTGAGCCGGGATGGCTTGCCGGCATATGCATAAAAAGCAAAGATCCCCTGTGTGGCTTGCCGGTGCCATCCCGTCTCATATTTGCTCCCTTTACACACTCATGTGAGACTTTGAAAAGAGCTTCATTTACGGTATCCATTGTGCCTTCTTAAGCCCGTGTTTGATTTTGGAACAGAGTAAAGTCACAATTGGAAGGTTCCTTTTGTGGAAATACATAACTGGAAGGTTGATATACTTGGAATCATTAGTTTTCTTAGCGACCTTAGTACAAAGAGTGTGCTTACTACTGTTTAGCTTAATTTTCTTATGGTTAGGATAATGTATTTAGTATTTACCTATTTGTTTGAATTTATTACTGATAGTCAATGGTAATGAACCTGGCTTTCCTGCATACGTTTTAAGTGCCTTTTCTGCATTGCTTAATCCTAGCATACAGATTTAGTTTGCTTGCTTGAATCTGCTAGTTTTGCATTTCGTTTATGATTGAAATAAACTCATCTAGTTAATGGGATACATAAACATAATAAAGCAATATACCATAACCAGGGGTGCTTCCACCCAAAAATAGTATAAGGCATTGCTTTTAGATGGCACAGAAGTTGCTTTTCGACCTTATTCTTTTTGAGACTGATTGTCGTTTGTCATGGCGTGGAGGAAAAGAACAGGGACTGAGTGCGCATATTTTGCTTTACAATTATACAAGACCAGCAGATTGCAATGTGATGGCACAACTGCTGCATAATAGAAGATCAAGTAGCATAGTTTCTAGACAGACTAGCTAGGTTAGCTCTTTACCATACACTTTTGAACACAATCTATTATTGGCTAAGATTCATTGAAAATCATAAATTTTGATGATCATTACTTCTCATTTAATGATGTTCTTTCAATAATAGTATATGTTAGAAATAGTATATTAGAGAGTGTGTTACTAACAGTATATTAGAGAGTGTGTTACTAACATTCCTCTTAGTTGAACTTCATTGAAAATTATAAAACAAGAAAGATTCAATAAAGGAATGACACATACAAAAATTTATAATTTCTAATAAGTTTTAACTAATGTTGTCAAAAAATAAAATTTAACTAATAATAAAATTTGTCTAAAAGAATATGTTAAAAAAATGTGTTGTTAGCATTTCTACTTAAAACATTCTTAAGATACAAATAATGGAGAAAGAAGTCTTTATATGTTCACACAACACATTCAACGAAACATCGTACAAGTAACACATTTTTTAGTCAAAACAAAAACACGTTTTTTGTTTGACTCAGAGTTGATAATTTGACTTGGTGATCGACTCAAACAATTAAGACGAGCATTGGATCCATGGACATGAAAATTACTTATCTCAAAAGTCTTCCTAATGGATGAGTTCATGCATGAAAATCAGACAACAAGTCTCACAAGTGTTGCATTAGTACAAAGTACTAAAAACTGTTGGCAGCAATGGATAGGAAGATCAGGACAATCACAGTTAAACTCTAAGAATCACCATTGGATACTCATGAATTGAAAATAATTTTTGCTCGAAGAAGAGATTACCATATGAAAGAAACTCATGTGAGAAGGAGATTGTTGAAATGCAAGTGTAAGATAAAGTCTCATGTCGAGTAAAAAAAAATTGAACACCATAGATGAAAACAAGACATATAAAACCTAAGTTTTAAAATTTTGATTAATGTGTTATATCAAGTTCACTCATGATTTGCTGATGATTCATTCATGAAAATTTTCCCAATATTTACCCCTCTCATTTCCTAACAATTTCCGAAAGTAATCTGTTGAAATTTCTCTAACTTATCAGAAATTTCAAATGCAAAATTCACGAAAGACTCGATACTAACCTCACTTGCAGCAAAAAAAAAAAAAAAACGCTGACAATTGGCCAGCAACATAGCATTAAAGAGATACCGCATAAGAATAGACCAATGAATTTTCTGAATGAACAGTAACACGTGGTGTTTTCAACTAAACAATTTTGCAAGTTTTACAAAGATGAACAACCATAATGAGTTGATATGATTTCTCCAAAAATCTATAATGTAAAATATAACAGAAATGGAAGGAAAAAATAATAAGCCATCCATCCATCCCCAAAAGGAACACTAAATCGTTAGCCTCCTCTTCTGTCCATGTTAGGCCCACTCGAACTCCAAGGCCAGTTCACCTAGCACTCAATATATGTGGCTGGCAGGCGATCAAGCCGCAATAATGCTGCAATTTACAACTCTCATACCATATGAGAAACCAAGATCGGGGCTGAAAGTAACATTACTTTCCAACCAAAGAATTAGATCAAAATAGCAGGCTCAAGGTCCTGAATAATTGGCCAATAGACGCAACAAACTATCCA
This sequence comes from Glycine max, assembly GCF_000004515.6. NCBI lineage: Eukaryota > Viridiplantae > Streptophyta > Magnoliopsida > Fabales > Fabaceae > Glycine > Glycine max. The sequence continues at coordinate 20,534,059 of NC_038249.2, forward strand.
TTGTTTCAGGAGTGAATTTCCTAGCAAATAGGTAACATGGCTTCTGAATCCCATTCCATAAGCAAGGCCAGCTTTGCACTTCTTTCTGTGAAAACACAAGATAGTTCGTCAAGCTGGTTAATGCATTCTCAATAAAACAGATCAGTAAAGCTCTCATACACCATACCTTCTCATCACTGGTTACGTGCACGCTAACATCAATGGACTGCAAATGTAACAATTATCATGAATATCCATGTACTAAACTTGAAAACAAATCAGAAGGGCAACGCTAAGTTGAAAGAGACTACCACAGTTGCAGCACGCTTACTAAACAACAATACCACTAGAAAAAGAAAAGTGTCACACCTAAAACAAATTTGAATTTTTTTCCTTTACCGGCATTGCAAGTGTTTCTTCTAATATCTAAGAATGCACATGTGTGCCAACAAGCTTGGAACTCAACTGGCACTAGCCTCATTCTCTTGTTATTTTGGATATGAGAACAAGTGGAATGGAATGACATTAGTTGCCATACCATGGATTGTGTAAATTAGGATTGAATCTAATTCCATCCCATTTCATCCAATATCTCTGTATTTCTTTTACCCTGATTTGAGGTTATTGGATAACTTATTATTTATTATTATTCTTTACTAATCTCCTTAACATTCTACTCACCATCCAAACAATGAAATGGAAACTTCAATTTCATCGTAAAATATCTAAAATCTGGCATATAGTTTCATTGCATTCCATCTAACCCCATTCCATTTCCCCCATATCCTTAGATTTCCAAAACAGATTAAGACTGAAATGTGATGATGATGCCAGGGGTTTACCCTCGACAAGGCTATCCCTCTCCTCTACATAGTAGCTTGCCAAAAAGAATGAATATGCATTGTTGTAAAATTTAGAGTTTTAGCAGAACTATACTGTGATATTCTTCAAAAGCTCGTAAGTAACATCCTGAGCCCTGTAAGATTTTGGGTGCCATTTTCTCTCAGACCAGTCAACATGAGTTAGTGACCAATTTGCAATGCCACCAGGATCAACCATCTAAATTCGAGACATAAGCTAATTAGCTGAAGGCTGAAAAAGTTAAAACAAAAGAACTGTATTACAATTCAAAATCTCACCTGGAAGAAGGTCGGCAAGTAATGTTCATCAGCAATGCAATTCTTCCCCTCCAAACCAGGCTGGTATAATAAGAAATTTTATATCAATATTGAATCTGTAGCTCCACAGAAATCACTAAATGTAGATAATTTGAATATCAGCTCTATATTGAGTAGTTTGGATAGGCAAGCAGAACATATTGGGGATTTCAAATTCTTGTCCAATCACCTTACATGGTGTTTGGTTGGAGGAAAATGGAGAAGGGGAGGGGGGAGAAATTTTGATTGATTCAAAATTTTGAAAAGGAAGATTAGCACCCACATCAGAAACTCTTACACTAACTAGACTAAATTATCCTTAATAACTTATTTGACCATTCTACGTATATAAATAATAAAATTGTTTATTTCCCCTCCCCTTGTGAACCAAACAAGGTGTCCCTCCCCTATAGACTAAACAGCTGTCTGTGTATTAATCAAGTAAGCCACAACACTGCCACACAAGATGCTCGATATATATCATTTGCATATCATCTCTTATGTTCCCTTGGTCAATAAGGTGCTTCTTTTCTGGTTTGCACAGCAGTAAATGTATGGATTTAAAATTCTAAATTATTGGAACATACATGATCTGATCACCTTAACCACATAACCAACACTGGCATACAAGACCAACAATATCAAGGGTGCTAACACTTTTGGGATTCCAAATTGCCATCTTTCAGATTTTTTTTGTGGCACCTCATACCTGTACTTGCAGTATATGCAGCAGTAGCCATGTACTCTACAGTGCACTAATGCTTTTCTTTTTTCAAGGGAAGAAAAAGAAGATTGTACAAAGCCCACACTTTTCTATAATGCCTAGCATAAAGTTTACCGCATACATATATTGGAGAAAAATTATTGAAGAAAAAAAAACACAAGTAGCAAAATGCAACATCCATGTATTGCTTAAAAATAAGAAACTCATCTTGAACCTCATGAAATACTTGCTTGGCTTGATGAGTAAAACAATTTAAGCAAAATTAAATGTGGCTAAATAATAAATACAACTAACACTTATGGAGAATAAATTAAACTATGGAACAGAAGTGCTTTACCTGGCAGTAAGACCGGAATTTTGAATAATAAAGGTTATCGGCCATGACTATAATTGCATGTTGCCGCTTCATAGCAAACCACTGCAGAAAAAGTTAAACAATGAGGCAAAGATACATAAATCGGTTATATATATATACATGTATGTGTGTGTGTTTTCTTGGTTGCCAAAGACTCAGACTATGTCAAACAAGAAATGCTTAAAGGCATAGGTGTGTGGTGATACTGAATGACAGTGGGACACTGATTGGGTGACCAAAAGATACAGAAGGAATTTCACACAAGATTAAAGTATTGTTCTAGTTATTGACAAATGTCACCAAGTTTTTATGACAAAACTCAACTCTGCCATGTGTTAAGTATAGCCTATTGACATACACATCAAGCATATGAAACAATGGCAACTTCCAATTATCCAGTTGGTATCTTGTGAAAGGGGCGATCATAAAATAAAGTAGCCTAAATACTTGTTCAAATTTCAAATTCTTTGTATATTAAATTATTAATATGCAAGACTTCTATATAAAATATTGAATTCAAGCTCCAACATGACTTTAGCAAGAATATACCTGTGCACCCTTTCTAAAGTCCTTCACCTCAACTTCAGGTAGCATGCGATCTGAATACCTGCCATTGCCATGAGGACCAGGATCCTTAAAGCTAATAACAAAAAGGAAAAGTTCACATTAGAGAAGGATGTCAAATAGACAGAGAAAAAAACATATAGAATATTAGCTATTATCTCAATAAAAACCCAGAGAGACACATGTAACACTGCAAGTCGTACCAGTCTACAAAGCTGATATTTGTATACATCAGATAGTTGTAAATATAGTCAAAATCATATAGAGGCACACAGCTGCAAAACCAATATAAGAAAATCAGAAATTGATAAAACCTATAAAACTAATAGTAAAATATACTTTTAATCCCTGTCAATACGATATTAAGTGGTTTTAGTCCTCTATTTTTGTTAATTTTAGTCCTAGAAAAGTTTAAACTTTCTAAATTATTTGGGGAAAACATTGCATGCATCAAGCCATGCCACCTCAAAATGGTAGAGCTATCATGACATGATTAGACATATGTCACGCCATCAATATGTAGTGACAGACAATTTTCAAAAGATTTAAAATTTAGGAGGACTAAAACCAGCAGAAAAAAAATTAAGGACCAAAATCAAATGAAGCCATAGTTATAGAGATTAAAAACATATTTAAGCCTAAAACTAATTAATAAGTAGGAACAAACTTAAAAGCAATCTCATAAGCCATAACACATTTACGGTTTACCTATCAGACAGTAGAACAAATTGCTGGTTGTCAGTATCTTGAAGAGCATTTGCCAATAGTCGTCTCTCAGCATCAACCATAGAAATTTTCCCCCAAATCACCTGCAACAAGACTTCTGATTAAATAAACTGCTTACTAGAAAACCACAGACTACTGGAAAACAACAAGCAATTAAACTTGCTATCACTATTGCTATTATTAGAACAGTTGAACTTAAAGAAAACAAATATACTTTAATCACATATTTAATGAGAGGGAAAGCGTACAACAGAACTTTATGCTTTTATTTTGGGTTACCATTGCAAAATCGGCATCTCATGAGGCCAGGTGATGGGGCTACTATTTCACCTTTCTGCTCTGGATAAAATAAAATGTCTATGATGTGGATCTATTACAGCATTATATTTCAAATCATGAATTAAATAATCAAAGTATCTGTTAATCTCTCAAGTCAAATCAACAATACTACCCTACTTTCCTAAAATCAAAAGTCGTAAGTTCAATACAAGAGGTAAAAGTACATTAAGTCAAATACATTTAGGGTCTTTTTGTTTAAGCATAAAAAATAAAATACAAGTCAGTCGGTGATACAGCTTTTTGTCAGAAACTGCAACTTTTAGCTTATGAGATAAAATACCAAGACAACTTTTTTAAGGTTTTTGACTATTATAAATTTTCTGACACTTTTCTTTAAATAAAAATCTAAAACAAATGACCTACTAAAATATGATTCATATATAAGAGAATATATATTTATTTTAACATTTAATTAAGACAGTACGATTCACAAACAATAGTAAACAGAACAATAACAAGAAAATATATATACCTGGTCACTGCGTATATCCCGATTAACAAAATAACGGCTCACATGAACTGGTTTTGTCTTGGATGCATGCACATAAACAGAGAACTTCCCTTCGTGACCCTGCAAAAAAGGAGGAGAGCATATTCCAGGTAAATGCACACCACAAGATGAACAGGATTCAAAAGAAAAGGAAACCATGTACAAACCAATGAAATTACAAAAACAAAGGATGTATATTCACACAATACATTTATGAGGAATCTATTAGTAAAAGTGTAAAACATATTTTGCATCTTGTGTTGTATATCTATACCAACAGAAATTTCAAGGGTCAAATACTAAACATTAAATAGCACTTTCAGTTAGAGGTAAGTGCCCAAGGCTGTGAAAAGAATTAAAAAACATCATTGTCACAACTGTGTGCAAAAACAATTTTTATCCAATGTTGGAAGAACTAGCAAAATATCTATTGTGTTAACTGTTGCTTTCAAATGCAATGTTGTAAAATACTGAATCAAAATCACAGGCCATTTTAATTGTTTAAATCATGAAACAGTTTACTCTGCCTATTATTCCCCAAAAGCAAGAGACCACTAAAAAATTTCATGCAGAGGTAAGTGCCAGTGAAGGAAGCAATAAGCAGTTCTTTTTTCTAATAATTCCAATTCTGTTTTCTGACTAAAGGAATGAAATTCTCAATGTCTCCCTAGTCCTAACCATTTAATGTTTCTTTTACCAGTCACTTCTAGTAAAAGAATCATCAGTTCCAATGATAGACAAATTCTTAGCATCTCATTTGAGCATGCAACAAGCTATTTTGCTTACCGATAAAAGAAATGCAAGATATCAACTACAGTACTACACTATTGAACTGGCTACCTTCTTTGTGATAAAATATGACAAATATATTTTGAAGAGGAACATTAACAATCTTCTGAAGTGAGAATTGAGAAACAACAGCTTGAACATATCAAATTAGACAAGTAACAAATTCTTACTTGGAAAAACTTGTCCCACAATCTTTCAAATGGCAGAGAGCCAGGTGACAAAAACATGAAGGCAATTTTAGAATTTTTTGAAACAATTGCTGGCGAGTTTAAAATATCCTTAATCACAACACGCGAAGCAATCTCCTCATCGGTGTATTCTCTTGCAGGCATAGGCGGAAGCCAATCAACAAAACCCTTGCACCCTTTGGAAGAGAAGACATAACAGGCTGAACTGCTCTGCGGTGGGTAGATATAAGCACAGATTAGAAAGACACAGACAAACAACACCAAGACAATAATCCACATCGGCTTCTTCATGGGAGGACGGTGGCGAGACCCAGGCAGTATCTGCATATCACCCATGCTGCCTAAACGCCAAACTTTTTCTGCCTTCATCTATGCAAATGCATCACCTCCAGCAAATCTCCTTTTCATTCACATGCACCCTAACTCAAACCCACACAAAATCAAGGATATACACCCTACAATGAACTTGAATAGACTGATGCAGAAAAATCTGAAAACAAAAAAAAAAAGTGCATTAGCAATATAACAACCCTCGCGACATCATCAAAAGAGAGAGACAGATAACACATCATGCAACGACCCAAACACATCATCCACCCAACCTAACCTTTTTCTTCTAATTTTACTAAACATTTGGCAACATTAAGGAACATGGACTAATGTTCCGGAAAATAAAATATAAAAGAAAAATGCACAAAACATGTAAAAACTCAAGCAATTAATTATTTCATGCTTGTTAAAAACCTTAACAACAGGACAGGAGTACGGACCAATCTATTGGAAGTTTGTTTCGGAGTATCCTAAAAGCTAAATACAACTTTAATATTCAACAAAAAAACACAAGCTAAAACAACCTTAATCCCAACGATAAATCTGGAAAGTTGAGATTTTTAGAATTGAAACAGACAACCGCCTCGGGGTCGAAATCAAAAAGATATCGAAACCCCTGTTGGGTAACAGAGAGTTTATACCGAAAAATAATTTGCAAGACATTAAACAATCTCACCCAATTTATTTACACGAAAAAGAAAATATGTATAATATATGGGGAAAAAAAGAGAGAATTGTTCCGTTGTGTTGTGCGTGTCTAGTTTCTTGATCCTTAAGCCCCCCAACAATTAAGCGACGATATTAATTTGAAATCAACAAAAAGGGAGAGAGTACCCACCAGGAATGGTGGAGTTGAGGGAAGGAAAAAGCAGACGAAGGATTAAGGTAAATCAAATCAAATCAAATCTAATCTAATTAATTAATGATTGGAAGAGAAAGGATCTAATCTAGGGCAAAAAAAGGGAGAATGAAGAAGAAGAATCACAAGACAAGAGTGTGTTGGACGTGGAATGGAAAAGGAAGGGAAGTGAAGGAACCCTTTCTGAGTTAATTTATTAATTTAAAAAAAGAAAGATCAAATCCTCTCTCTGTCTCTCGCTGTTTATTAGCACATTGGGAACAAACACAAACACAAAGTCATTTTACGGTTTGTTTGGGTCACCCAAATTACCATTGCAGCTGCCCATTCCATTGGTTGCCGCTCGCTTTTTCTTTCTTTTTAACATATATATTTAGATTTACATTTTTCATATGTTTCTTTTTAACATATATATTTAACTCAGTGTTGAGGCACTAGTGTAAACATGTAAAATCTTGATGTATTAACATGTAGAATGAATGATTTATTTTGTAAAGAATTCAATTATACAGATATTGAGAGACAATTGTGCACAAGACAAAAAAAAAAAAAAAAACTTTCAACATTGAAATATATAATACTATATATACTTGTTAGTATCAATCTAAAATTTATATAAAAAATCATTTTTAAATATATAAATTATATTAAAAATATTTTGTGCAGATATTTAATAGAAATGAGCATTATTAACTGTTATTTTGTTAAACGAAATTATTAATACTTAATCAAATATGTTTATTGTATTTAAAATATAATAAGTGTTTAACACGGTAATTTATATAATTAAATTACAGCGTTTTTTATATATAAAAAAAATTAAATGATAATTTAAAATTATTGTATATCGTAGTGAGTAATTTTTTTTCTCTAATTCAAAATAAATACTTATTAAAACGTATCAAATGTTTTTTATTTTATAATAATAACTTGGCCCACACCAAATGCAGGTGCGTTTGCTTGTTCCAACCAAACTATCTGTTTCTGGAATGGCGACCCAATCAGCGCGCAGCTTCATGTGTTCAACAAATTCAAATTTGTTAATAATCAACCATTCACCACGCGGTTGCATCATTTAATGCAAATTACTAAATTAGGAAAATATTTATTCATTCAAAGATTTAATATTTAACCATTTTCTAGTATAAATATAAAATTAATCAATTAGTCAAGATGCATTTATTTTGTATAAGTTACGAAAAATTATTACTTTAATATTATAAAAAGACTTAATTATTATTTTAATCTCTGAATTTAAATTTAGGATATATACTCTTTTTAGTCTATAAAATTTAAAAATATTTTTTTAATCTTGAAATTTTGAAAATTTGCATTTTTGTAATCTTTAACATTGATATTTTGTGATCATTTTTAATTATCTTAAATTATTTTTTTAATTTTTAGTCACTTGAATTTATATTTAAAAATTACCATAAAATACTAAAAAAATCAGCCACAAAGTTACTTTCTTTTTTAAATTTCAAAGGATTAAAAAAAACTCTCTCCCAAAATAATAGTTAAACCATATAAAAATATAGACAAGAACAGATCCTTTGTGCATAACTTTTTTAAATAATATAAATTAGTGGGTAATTTATGAAAACAGTTATAAGAATAAAATAATAATTCGTGTGATTATAGTTAGTTATAAGGACATGAAAATATGTACATCAAAATATCATATTTCCTTTATATATATGTGGAAGATATAGATACTACATTCCATAAAAATATTGTCTTTTTAATTTTTGACGTAAAATTTATTTAAATATTAGTTTAACAAAAATTCTAATGATGGGAATATTTAAATAAATTCTCGTACGATAGTTTTATTCGTAGAGCTTTAAAATATGCAATATAGGTATCTGATTTCAAACCACGTAATATACTTTGTTAATTTTAAAAAATAAAGTTATAAACCATTTTCATGATTTGAAATTTAAAGCTTGTGATTTTTTTTTCTTGAAAAACGTTATTTCTAAATTAACTAGTTTGATGTTCTGTGACTTTGCACGATATTAAATTCACTTTTTACAATTTATATCAATATATTATTTTACATTTTTAATATATTATTAATTATTTAATTTAAATTTTAATAATTCTATATTAGTAAATATGTCAATAAATTTTTAACTATATTTTCATATACACATATGTTTTATAAAATTTTTATTATTGAGATGATTGTCTTTTATAGGATCCTTTTTACTCTGATATTTTGTCTGTTACCTTTTGATTTTCTTTTAGTAAAAAATGATTTAATTCATTTTTTAAATTGTGTTATTAGTTTGATGTATTTAGTGATTTTGCCAATAATTACTTTCTGTAAAAAGTGATATTTATTCACATGGCCAAATTTTCATCAAAGATAACATTATAAATATTTTACGCAATGTTAATTATGCAAATATAAAGGAAAGAAACAAAAGAAAATGAGGGGGGGAAAGGACAAATATCGAAGGGAGAGGATGGGAAGCATAAATAGAATTTCAAAACTTATCTTAATTTTTAAATATTTTTATTATTTTTTAAGTCATAATAAAAATTGATACGGATGTTTCATATTTCCTCGGTGCATTCCAAAATTTATCTTATTTAACTTTAAATATATAAAAAATAGTTTCCTTTTTATATTTATTTGTAATAAATTATTTCATTTAAATTTAAAATATTTCCAAAATATTTTCCCAATTTTCTACTAACTGTTAACAGAAATAATTTTCATATGATTTAAATTATTTATATAATTAAATGAAGATTATATATATATATATATATATATATATATATATATATGATTATGTATTTAGTTTTATTTGATTGGTTTCATTTTAATTTGAATTGTTTCCTAAAATGTATATTATTAAAAATAAAATAATTTTGTTTTTGTGTAGTATAGATTTTTATGAAATAATTTGATTTTGTATATTATTTTTATTGGTTAATTAATTTATTAACATGAACTTATTATATTAATGTTAATTGATTACATTTAATTGTTAATTATATTTATTTGAATTAAAAAATAAAATAATCTCATATAATATTTTTTGAAAGAAATGAATATGATATTACCACATATCATCATCTTATAGAATAAAATTTTCATATATATATATATATATATATATATATATTAGATTCCAAATTTTTTAAAAGTTTTATTTATATGTTGAAATTGTTTGGTTAAACAGTATTTTAGATTTAACTTACTGATATTTGAAAAGATGTAAATGTAAGACTACAGTATAAACTTCCATGGTAAAAACTAAAAAGCGTATGGGTAATAAATTTGTAAAAAATAATAAATGCAAAAAAAAAAGTAGCTGATTGAAATACACATAACACATGTTGAGAACACAGTCAACCAGAGTCGTTGATGTTGCTTCTCCCATAATTCCGTTCATTCATCGGTTGAAAGGGTCAAAAGAAAAAAAAGTGTAAATAGTAATTTTTATCCTTAAATGTGTAATTTATTGATAAATATGTCTCTGAAAAATGAAAATATAAAATTTAGTGTCTGAAAATGTAAAAAGTGCGACAGATATATCATATCATTAACTTCCGTCTGTTATCGTTAATAAAATAGCCTACATGACACGGAGAGATAAATTTGTTATGATTGTCAACATGGATGATCAGCATAGGGACATATTTGTTATAATATTTTTACAAATGCGTCTCAGAAAGATGAAAATGCAAAATTTAGCCCCTAAAAGTATAAAAAGTGCGATAAATATATCCGGACGTTAATAATAGATTGTGACTAATTATTATTATTATTATTATTATTATTATTATTATTATTATTATTATTATTATTATTATGTATTTATAATTTGCTACTCCGATTCGTTTAGCATTTTTTAAATTTTCTTTTAATATACATATTTTTATTATTTTGATTTCCTCGTCAAATCTTAATCTTTACTGTTAAAACAAATTTTATCTTATATCTTATAATTTTATCAAATTTTTACTAAATTTTTCACTTTTAATCTTTAAAATTATTCCATATCACAATTTCAACTTAAGTCCCCTCATATTTAGATTGAAAATAATATGTCAGTAGAAAAAATACAACTGGTCACGGGACCAAATTTATTTATTTATTTATTTTAAAAAAAGAATTTAATCAACTATTTTTTTAAAAAAATCTCACAAAATTTAAACTAGATAAAGTTAAAGTGGAATTATAAGTCTTTTTTCTTAATGAATATATATATATACCTCAAATATAAAACAATCCCTTGGATAAACCTTATGTGCTTCCATTTAGACAACACTTATTATACATAATATGAACGAAGTGAAAATAGTTACTACTAGA